>NW_028122896.1:0-168021 GCF_965194805.1 Balaenoptera borealis
ATCGAGGTTCAGGGCACTGCAATTCACAAACCTGCAGAGTTATAAATGATAACTCTCGTCCACAAATATATTGAGGGAAGGCAAAGAAGAGGATTTGAAATCAAGGCAGAATTGCAGGAAACAGATTTCAGGAGGTAGATACGAATCGCCTTTAAAGCACATGAAAAGCGGCAAAACGTTGACAATGATGCCCTTGGCCAAAAAGGGCGTATGCGTTTTTTCCTGAATATATTCAGGAAAAAACGCATACGCCCTTTTTGGCCAACCAAGCCACCTGGAAAGGCAAATCAGCGCTACAAAGAAGTCTCGCTTCCCATCGGTCAAAAGGGCCATGCTGAAAAAAGTGTCAAAACCAGAAATGCAGGACAGGCCATGGAGAAATGGGAGCCTTGCTACACTGATGGGCGGGATGTAAATTGCCAAGAGCCACTCTGGAGAAGTGTCCGGTGAGTCCTGAAACATCTGAAAAACAAAGCTTAGAGAGCATAGGGCACTTCCACTCATGGGGGTATAAATTGGGAAAATTAAAAATCAGCAAGACACAAGCACCCCAAAGTTTAAGGCTGCTCTGTTGACCAGGACCTCCACTTCATTCCACCATAAATATCCCAGGAAAGAGAAAAATGGATAAAGAAGTTGTGGTCCTTATGTACATTGGAATATCACTCAGCCAGGAAATCAATGTCGTAAGGTTAGTAGCAGCATGATGAGTGGATTTAGGTACGACGATTCTAAGTGAAATAAGTCACACAGAAAAGGACACTTCTCATAAGGTATCACTGAGAGAGGGAATGTAAAAACCGTTACACTTGAACTGAATTACAAAACAGAACAGAGTCACACATGCAGAAAACACACTATGGCTGCTTAACGGGAAAGGTGAGGTGGGGTGATACATAAAACAAGGGTATCAAATTAGCTCAGATACCGTTCCATAAACCCAATATGTAATAGACAAGACCTACTCCTTGCTCAGAGAACTGGACTCAACACGCCCTATTCACCGCACAAGAATATATCTGACTAATAATAATCGTAAAACCTATGTATTGATATCTCTCTGTTAGTGTGTCAAGTGGGTGTAAAGCGGCATAAACACAGCAGTGAAAAGCAGCTAAACCCCATTATAAAAATAAATTACTTTGAAACACCCATGAAACAAAGACAGTGAAAGAGAGAGAAATTCTTACACAATGCGTTCAGGGGCTGTGATGCAACCTGGATTGACCATATCTAGACGCACAGCTGGATGAGACATAAGGGTGGACACTCTTGGGGCTGAGAGGTTTGGTGAGGTTGGGTGAGCAAACACAGACCCTTTAAAGGAATACTGCGTGGTACCCATCGCATGGGTCCCAAATCTCCAGGTTCAAGGGCATCTTCCTACATCAAAAACATACATGAGAAACCCAGAAGATGGTACACCGTGTGATGGGGAAAGGTTTCTAAAACGCACCTCATTTCTCATCTCCTTGTGCCCGGGTTCACCATTCCAGCCGCTTTACTAGCAAGCTCCCTACTTGGAGCATCAGCACCTTTAACCTCCTGTTCCATACAGGTTGCAATTTGTCCTGAGGATAAACGGGAAGACGTGGAACCAACGAGAGACTAGCTCTTGGTGTTGGGACAGGCACAGGTCACTCTATTTTCCCATCAGAAAGAAGAATTAACCACAGGCTCAGCCTGCCCCCCGGAACCAGAACAGGGCCTGAAGCCATTCAGCGATTTTGCGGCCAGCTCCCATAAAAACGAGTTGTAAAATGGAGGTTCAGGGCACTGCAATTCACAAACCTGCAGAGTTATAAATGATAACTCTCGTCCACAAATATATTGAGGGAAGGCAAAGAAGAGGATTTGAAATCAAGGCAGAATTGCAGGAAACAGATTTCAGGAGGTAGATACGAATCGCCTTTAAAGCACATGAAAAGCGGCAAAACGTTGACAATGATGCCCTTGGCCAAAAAGGGCGTATGCGTTTTTTCCTGAATATATTCAGGAAAAAACGCATACGCCCTTTTTGGCCAACCAAGCCACCTGGAAAGGCAAATCAGCGCTACAAAGAAGTCTCGCTTCCCATCGGTCAAAAGGGCCATGCTGAAAAAAGTGTCAAAACCAGAAATGCAGGACAGGCCATGGAGAAATGGGAGCCTTGCTACACTGATGGGCGGGATGTAAATTGCCAAGAGCCACTCTGGAGAAGTGTCCGGTGAGTCCTGAAACATCTGAAAAACACAGCTTAGAGAGCATAGGGCACTTCCACTCATGGGGGTATAAATTGGGAAAATTAAAAATCAGCAAGACACAAGCACCCCAAAGTTTAGGGCTGCTCTGTTGACCAGGACCTCCACTTCATTCCACCTTAAATATCCCAGGAAAGAGAAAAATGGATAAAGAAGTTGTGGTCCTTATGTACATTGGAATATCACTCAGCCAGGAAATCAATGTCGTAAGGTTAGTAGCAGCATGATGAGTGGATTTAGGTACGACGATTCTAAGTGAAATAAGTCACACAGAAAAGGACACTTCTCATAAGGTATCACTGAGAGAGGGAATGTAAAAACCGTTACACTTGAACTGAATTACAAAACAGAACAGAGTCACACATGCAGAAAACACACTATGGCTGCTTAACGGGAAAGGTGAGGTGGGGTGATACATAAAACAAGGGTATCAAATTAGCTCAGATACCGTTCCATAAACCCAATATGTAATAGACAAGACCTACTCCTTGCTCAGAGAACTGGACTCAACACGCCCTATTCAACGCACAAGAATATATCTGACTAATAATAATCATAAAACCTATGTATTGATATCTCTCTGTTAGTGTGTCAAGTGGGTGTAAAGCGGCATAAACACAGCAGTGAAAAGCAGCTAAACCCCATTATAAAAATAAATTACTTTGAAACACCCATGAAACACAGACAGTGAAAGAGAGAGAAATTCTTACACAATGCGTTCAGGGGCTGTGATGCAACCTGGATTGACCATATCTAGACGCACAGCTGGATGAGACATAAGGGTGGACACTCTTGGGGCTGAGAGGTTTGGTGAGGTTGGGTGAGCAAACGCAGACCCTTTAAAGGAATACTGCGTGGTACCCATCGCATGGGTCCCAAATCTCCAGGTTCAAGGGCATCTTCCTACATCAAAAACATGCATGAGAAACCCAGAAGATGGTACACCGTGTGATGGGGAAAGGTTTCTAAAACGCACCTCATTTCTCATCTCCTTGTGCCCGGGTTCGCCATTCCAGCCGCTTTACTAGCAAGCTCCCTACTTGGAGCATCAGCACCTTTAACCTCCTGTTCCATGCAGGTTGCAATTTGTCCTGAGGATAAACGGGAAGACGTGGAACCAACGAGAGACTAGCTCTTGGTGTTGGGACAGGCACAGGTCACTCTATTTTCCCATCAGAAAGAAGAATTAACCACAGGCTCAGCCTGCCCCCCGGAACCAGAACAGGGCCTGAAGCCATTCTGCGATTTTGCGGCCAGCTCCCATAAAAACGAGTTGTAAAATGGAGGTTCAGGGCACTGCAATTCACAAACCTGCAGAGTTATAAATGATAACTCCCGTCCACAAATATATTGAGGGAAGGCAAAGAAGAGGATTTGAAATCAAGGCAGAATTGCAGGAAACAGATTTCAGGAGGTAGATACGAATCGCCTTTAAAGCACATGAAAAGCGGCAAAACGTTGACAATGATGCCCTTGGCCAAAAAGGGCGTATGCGTTTTTTCCTGAATATATTCAGGAAAAAACGCATACGCCCTTTTTGGCCAACCAAGCCACCTGGAAAGGCAAATCAGCGCTACAAAGAAGTCTCGCTTCCCATCGGTCAAAAGGGCCATGCTGAAAAAAGTGTCAAAACCAGAAATGCAGGACCGGCCATGGAGAAATGGGAGCCTTGCTACACTGATGGGCGGGATGTAAATTGCCAAGAGCCACTCCGGAGAAGTGTCCGGTGAGTCCTGAAACATCTGAAAAACACAGCTTAGAGAGCATAGGGCACTTCCACTCATGGGGGTATAAATTGGGAAAATTAAAAATCAGCAAGACACAAGCACCCCAAAGTTTAGGGCTGCTCTGTTGACCAGGACCTCCACTTCATTCCACCTTAAATATCCCAGGAAAGAGAAAAATGGATAAAGAAGTTGTGGTCCTTATGTACAATGGAATATCACTCAGCCATGAAATCAATGTCGTAAGGTTAGTAGCAGCATGATGAGTGGATTTAGGTACGACGATTCTAAGTGAAATAAGTCACACAGAAAAGGACACTTCTCATAAGGTATCACTGAGAGAGGGAATGTAAAAACCGTTACACTTGAACTGAATTACAAAACAGAACAGAGTCACACATGCAGAAAACACACTATGGCTGCTTAACGGGAAAGGTGAGGTGGGGTGATACATAAAACAAGGGTATCAAATTAGCTCAGATACCGTTCCATAAACCCAATATGTAATAGACAAGACCTACTCCTTGCTCAGAGAACTGGACTCAGCACGCCCTATTCACTGCACAAGAATATATCTGACTAATAATAATCGTAAAACCTATGTATTGATATCTCTCTGTTAGTGTGTCAAGTGGGTGTAAAGCGGCATAAACACAGCAGTGAAAAGCAGCTAAACCCCATTACAAAAATAAATTACTTTGAAACACCCATGAAACAAAGACAGTGAAAGAGAGAGAAATTCTTACACAATGCGTTCAGGGGCTGTGATGCAACCTGGATTGACCATATCTAGACGCACAGCTGGATGAGACATAAGGGTGGACACTCTTGGGGCTGAGAGGTTTGGTGAGGTTGGGTGAGCAAACGCAGACCCTTTAAAGGAATACTGCGTGGTACCCATCGCATGGGTCCCAAATCTCCAGGTTCAAGGGCATCTTCCTACATCAAAAACATGCATGAGAAACCCAGAAGATGGTACACCGTGTGATGGGGAAAGGTTTCTAAAACGCACCTCATTTCTCATCTCCTTGTGCCCGGGTTCGCCATTCCAGCCGCTTTACTAGCAAGCTCCCTACTTGGAGCATCAGCACCTTTAACCTCCTGTTCCATGCAGGTTGCAATTTGTCCTGAGGATAAACGGGAAGACGTGGAACCAACGAGAGACTAGCTCTTGGTGTTGGGACAGGCACAGGTCACTCTATTTTCCCATCAGAAAGAAGAATTAACCACAGGCTCAGCCTGCCCCCCGGAACCAGAACAGGGCCTGAAGCCATTCTGCGATTTTGCGGCCAGCTCCCATAAAAACGAGTTGTAAAATGGAGGTTCAGGGCACTGCAATTCACAAACCTGCAGAGTTATAAATGATAACTCCCGTCCACAAATATATTGAGGGAAGGCAAAGAAGAGGATTTGAAATCAAGGCAGAATTGCAGGAAACAGATTTCAGGAGGTAGATACGAATCGCCTTTAAAGCACATGAAAAGCGGCAAAACGTTGACAATGATGCCCTTGGCCAAAAAGGGCGTATGCGTTTTTTCCTGAATATATTCAGGAAAAAACGCATACGCCCTTTTTGGCCAACCAAGCCACCTGGAAAGGCAAATCAGCGCTACAAAGAAGTCTCGCTTCCCATCGGTCAAAAGGGCCATGCTGAAAAAAGTGTCAAAACCAGAAATGCAGGACCGGCCATGGAGAAATGGGAGCCTTGCTACACTGATGGGCGGGATGTAAATTGCCAAGAGCCACTCCGGAGAAGTGTCCGGTGAGTCCTGAAACATCTGAAAAACACAGCTTAGAGAGCATAGGGCACTTCCACTCATGGGGGTATAAATTGGGAAAATTAAAAATCAGCAAGACACAAGCACCCCAAAGTTTAGGGCTGCTCTGTTGACCAGGACCTCCACTTCATTCCACCTTAAATATCCCAGGAAAGAGAAAAATGGATAAAGAAGTTGTGGTCCTTATGTACAATGGAATATCACTCAGCCATGAAATCAATGTCGTAAGGTTAGTAGCAGCATGATGAGTGGATTTAGGTACGACGATTCTAAGTGAAATAAGTCACACAGAAAAGGACACTTCTCATAAGGTATCACTGATAGAGGGAATGTAAAAACCGTTACACTTGAACTGAATTACAAAACAGAACAGAGTCACACATGCAGAAAACACACTATGGCTGCTTAACGGGAAAGGTGAGGTGGGGTGATACATAAAACAAGGGTATCAAATTAGCTCAGATACCGTTCCATAAACCCAATATGTAATAGACAAGACCTACTCCTTGCTCAGAGAACTGGACTCAGCACGCCCTATTCACTGCACAAGAATATATCTGACTAATAATAATCGTAAAACCTATGTATTGATATCTCTCTGTTAGTGTGTCAAGTGGGTGTAAAGCGGCATAAACACAGCAGTGAAAAGCAGCTAAACCCCATTACAAAAATAAATTACTTTGAAACACCCATGAAACAAAGACAGTGAAAGAGAGAGAAATTCTTACACAATGCGTTCAGGGGCTGTGATGCAACCTGGATTGACCATATCTAGACGCACAGCTGGATGAGACATAAGGGTGGACACTCTTGGGGCTGAGAGGTTTGGTGAGGTTGGGTGAGCAAACGCAGACCCTTTAAAGGAATACTGCGTGGTACCCATCGCATGGGTCCCAAATCTCCAGGTTCAAGGGCATCTTCCTACATCAAAAACATGCATGAGAAACCCAGAAGATGGTACACCGTGTGATGGGGAAAGGTTTCTAAAACGCACCTCATTTCTCATCTCCTTGTGCCCGGGTTCGCCATTCCAGCCGCTTTACTAGCAAGCTCCCTACTTGGAGCATCAGCACCTTTAACCTCCTGTTCCATACAGGTTGCAATTTGTCCTGAGGATAAACGGGAAGACGTGGAACCAACGAGAGACTAGCTCTTGGTGTTGGGACAGGCACAGGTCACTCTATTTTCCCATCAGAAAGAAGAATTAACCACAGGCTCAGCCTGCCCCCCGGAACCAGAACAGGGCCTGAAGCCATTCTGCGATTTTGCGGCCAGCTCCCATAAAAACGAGTTGTAAAATGGAGGTTCAGGGCACTGCAATTCACAAACCTGCAGAGTTATAAATGATAACTCTCGTCCACAAATATATTGAGGGAAGGCAAAGAAGAGGATTTGAAATCAAGGCAGAATTGCAGGAAACAGATTTCAGGAGGTAGATACGAATCGCCTTTAAAGCACATGAAAAGCGGCAAAACGTTGACAATGATGCCCTTGGCCAAAAAGGGCGTATGCGTTTTTTCCTGAATATATTCAGGAAAAAACGCATACGCCCTTTTTGGCCAACCAAGCCACCTGGAAAGGCAAATCAGCGCTACAAACAAGTCTCGCTTCCCATCGGTCAAAAGGGCCATGCTGAAAAAAGTGTCAAAACCAGAAATGCAGGACAGGCCATGGAGAAATGGGAGCCTTGCTACACTGATGGGCGGGATGTAAATTGCCAAGAGCCACTCTGGAGAAGTGTCCGGTGAGTCCTGAAACATCTGAAAAACACAGCTTAGAGAGCATAGGGCACTTCCACTCATGGGGGTATAAATTGGGAAAATTAAAAATCAGCAAGACACAAGCACCCCAAAGTTTAGGGCTGCTCTGTTGACCAGGACCTCCACTTCATTCCACCTTAAATATCCCAGGAAAGAGAAAAATGGATAAAGAAGTTGTGGTCCTTATGTACATTGGAATATCACTCAGCCAGGAAATCAATGTCGTAAGGTTAGTAGCAGCATGATGAGTGGATTTAGGTACGACGATTCTAAGTGAAATAAGTCACACAGAAAAGGACACTTCTCATAAGGTATCACTGATAGAGGGAATGTAAAAACCGTTACACTTGAACTGAATTACAAAACAGAACAGAGTCACACATGCAGAAAACACACTATGGCTGCTTAACGGGAAAGGTGAGGTGGGGTGATACATAAAACAAGGGTATCAAATTAGCTCAGATACCGTTCCATAAACCCAATATGTAATAGACCAGACCTACTCCTTGCTCAGAGAACTGGACTCAACACGCCCTATTCACCGCACAAGAATATATCTGACTAATAATAATCGTAAAACCTATGTATTGATATCTCTCTGTTAGTGTGTCAAGTGGGTGTAAAGCGGCATAAACACAGCAGTGAAAAGCAGCTAAACCCCATTATAAAAATAAATTACTTTGAAACACCCATGAAACAAAGACAGTGAAAGAGAGAGAAATTCTTACACAATGCGTTCAGGGGCTGTGATGCAACCTGGATTGACCATATCTAGACGCACAGCTGGATGAGACATAAGGGTGGACACTCTTGGGGCTGAGAGGTTTGGTGAGGTTGGGTGAGCAAACGCAGACCCTTTAAAGGAATACTGCGTGGTACCCATCGCATGGGTCCCAAATCTCCAGGTTCAAGGGCATCTTCCTACATCAAAAACATGCATGAGAAACCCAGAAGATGGTACACCGTGTGATGGGGAAAGGTTTCTAAAACGCACCTCATTTCTCATCTCCTTGTGCCCGGGTTCGCCATTCCAGCCGCTTTACTAGCAAGCTCCCTACTTGGAGCATCAGCACCTTTAACCTCCTGTTCCATGCAGGTTGCAATTTGTCCTGAGGATAAACGGGAAGACGTGGAACCAACGAGAGACTAGCTCTTGGTGTTGGGACAGGCACAGGTCACTCTATTTTCCCATCAGAAAGAAGAATTAACCACAGGCTCAGCCTGCCCCCCGGAACCAGAACAGGGCCTGAAGCCATTCTGCGATTTTGCGGCCAGCTCCCATAAAAACGAGTTGTAAAATGGAGGTTCAGGGCACTGCAATTCACAAACCTGCAGAGTTATAAATGATAACTCCCGTCCACAAATATATTGAGGGAAGGCAAAGAAGAGGATTTGAAATCAAGGCAGAATTGCAGGAAACAGATTTCAGGAGGTAGATACGAATCGCCTTTAAAGCACATGAAAAGCGGCAAAACGTTGACAATGATGCCCTTGGCCAAAAAGGGCGTATGCGTTTTTTCCTGAATATATTCAGGAAAAAACGCATACGCCCTTTTTGGCCAACCAAGCCACCTGGAAAGGCAAATCAGCGCTACAAAGAAGTCTCGCTTCCCATCGGTCAAAAGGGCCATGCTGAAAAAAGTGTCAAAACCAGAAATGCAGGACCGGCCATGGAGAAATGGGAGCCTTGCTACACTGATGGGCGGGATGTAAATTGCCAAGAGCCACTCCGGAGAAGTGTCCGGTGAGTCCTGAAACATCTGAAAAACACAGCTTAGAGAGCATAGGGCACTTCCACTCATGGGGGTATAAATTGGGAAAATTAAAAATCAGCAAGACACAAGCACCCCAAAGTTTAGGGCTGCTCTGTTGACCAGGACCTCCACTTCATTCCACCTTAAATATCCCAGGAAAGAGAAAAATGGATAAAGAAGTTGTGGTCCTTATGTACAATGGAATATCACTCAGCCATGAAATCAATGTCGTAAGGTTAGTAGCAGCATGATGAGTGGATTTAGGTACGACGATTCTAAGTGAAATAAGTCACACAGAAAAGGACACTTCTCATAAGGTATCACTGAGAGAGGGAATGTAAAAAC
The DNA here is from genome assembly GCF_965194805.1 of Balaenoptera borealis. Taxonomy (NCBI): domain Eukaryota; kingdom Metazoa; phylum Chordata; class Mammalia; order Artiodactyla; family Balaenopteridae; genus Balaenoptera; species Balaenoptera borealis. Next base: position 9,602 of record NW_028122896.1, read on the forward strand.
CGTTACACTTGAACTGAATTACAAAACAGAACAGAGTCACACATGCAGAAAACACACTATGGCTGCTTAACGGGAAAGGTGAGGTGGGGTGATACATAAAACAAGGGTATCAAATTAGCTCAGATACCGTTCCATAAACCCAATATGTAATAGACAAGACCTACTCCTTGCTCAGAGAACTGGACTCAGCACGCCCTATTCACTGCACAAGAATATATCTGACTAATAATAATCGTAAAACCTATGTATTGATATCTCTCTGTTAGTGTGTCAAGTGGGTGTAAAGCGGCATAAACACAGCAGTGAAAAGCAGCTAAACCCCATTACAAAAATAAATTACTTTGAAACACCCATGAAACAAAGACAGTGAAAGAGAGAGAAATTCTTACACAATGCGTTCAGGGGCTGTGATGCAACCTGGATTGACCATATCTAGACGCACAGCTGGATGAGACATAAGGGTGGACACTCTTGGGGCTGAGAGGTTTGGTGAGGTTGGGTGAGCAAACGCAGACCCTTTAAAGGAATACTGCGTGGTACCCATCGCATGGGTCCCAAATCTCCAGGTTCAAGGGCATCTTCCTACATCAAAAACATGCATGAGAAACCCAGAAGATGGTACACCGTGTGATGGGGAAAGGTTTCTAAAACGCACCTCATTTCTCATCTCCTTGTGCCCGGGTTCGCCATTCCAGCCGCTTTACTAGCAAGCTCCCTACTTGGAGCATCAGCACCTTTAACCTCCTGTTCCATGCAGGTTGCAATTTGTCCTGAGGATAAACGGGAAGACGTGGAACCAACGAGAGACTAGCTCTTGGTGTTGGGACAGGCACAGGTCACTCTATTTTCCCATCAGAAAGAAGAATTAACCACAGGCTCAGCCTGCCCCCCGGAACCAGAACAGGGCCTGAAGCCATTCTGCGATTTTGCGGCCAGCTCCCATAAAAACGAGTTGTAAAATGGAGGTTCAGGGCACTGCAATTCACAAACCTGCAGAGTTATAAATGATAACTCCCGTCCACAAATATATTGAGGGAAGGCAAAGAAGAGGATTTGAAATCAAGGCAGAATTGCAGGAAACAGATTTCAGGAGGTAGATACGAATCGCCTTTAAAGCACATGAAAAGCGGCAAAACGTTGACAATGATGCCCTTGGCCAAAAAGGGCGTATGCGTTTTTTCCTGAATATATTCAGGAAAAAACGCATACGCCCTTTTTGGCCAACCAAGCCACCTGGAAAGGCAAATCAGCGCTACAAAGAAGTCTCGCTTCCCATCGGTCAAAAGGGCCATGCTGAAAAAAGTGTCAAAACCAGAAATGCAGGACCGGCCATGGAGAAATGGGAGCCTTGCTACACTGATGGGCGGGATGTAAATTGCCAAGAGCCACTCCGGAGAAGTGTCCGGTGAGTCCTGAAACATCTGAAAAACACAGCTTAGAGAGCATAGGGCACTTCCACTCATGGGGGTATAAATTGGGAAAATTAAAAATCAGCAAGACACAAGCACCCCAAAGTTTAGGGCTGCTCTGTTGACCAGGACCTCCACTTCATTCCACCTTAAATATCCCAGGAAAGAGAAAAATGGATAAAGAAGTTGTGGTCCTTATGTACAATGGAATATCACTCAGCCATGAAATCAATGTCGTAAGGTTAGTAGCAGCATGATGAGTGGATTTAGGTACGACGATTCTAAGTGAAATAAGTCACACAGAAAAGGACACTTCTCATAAGGTATCACTGATAGAGGGAATGTAAAAACCGTTACACTTGAACTGAATTACAAAACAGAACAGAGTCACACATGCAGAAAACACACTATGGCTGCTTAACGGGAAAGGTGAGGTGGGGTGATACATAAAACAAGGGTATCAAATTAGCTCAGATACCGTTCCATAAACCCAATATGTAATAGACAAGACCTACTCCTTGCTCAGAGAACTGGACTCAGCACGCCCTATTCACTGCACAAGAATATATCTGACTAATAATAATCGTAAAACCTATGTATTGATATCTCTCTGTTAGTGTGTCAAGTGGGTGTAAAGCGGCATAAACACAGCAGTGAAAAGCAGCTAAACCCCATTACAAAAATAAATTACTTTGAAACACCCATGAAACAAAGACAGTGAAAGAGAGAGAAATTCTTACACAATGCGTTCAGGGGCTGTGATGCAACCTGGATTGACCATATCTAGACGCACAGCTGGATGAGACATAAGGGTGGACACTCTTGGGGCTGAGAGGTTTGGTGAGGTTGGGTGAGCAAACGCAGACCCTTTAAAGGAATACTGCGTGGTACCCATCGCATGGGTCCCAAATCTCCAGGTTCAAGGGCATCTTCCTACATCAAAAACATGCATGAGAAACCCAGAAGATGGTACACCGTGTGATGGGGAAAGGTTTCTAAAACGCACCTCATTTCTCATCTCCTTGTGCCCGGGTTCGCCATTCCAGCCGCTTTACTAGCAAGCTCCCTACTTGGAGCATCAGCACCTTTAACCTCCTGTTCCATACAGGTTGCAATTTGTCCTGAGGATAAACGGGAAGACGTGGAACCAACGAGAGACTAGCTCTTGGTGTTGGGACAGGCACAGGTCACTCTATTTTCCCATCAGAAAGAAGAATTAACCACAGGCTCAGCCTGCCCCCCGGAACCAGAACAGGGCCTGAAGCCATTCTGCGATTTTGCGGCCAGCTCCCATAAAAACGAGTTGTAAAATGGAGGTTCAGGGCACTGCAATTCACAAACCTGCAGAGTTATAAATGATAACTCTCGTCCACAAATATATTGAGGGAAGGCAAAGAAGAGGATTTGAAATCAAGGCAGAATTGCAGGAAACAGATTTCAGGAGGTAGATACGAATCGCCTTTAAAGCACATGAAAAGCGGCAAAACGTTGACAATGATGCCCTTGGCCAAAAAGGGCGTATGCGTTTTTTCCTGAATATATTCAGGAAAAAACGCATACGCCCTTTTTGGCCAACCAAGCCACCTGGAAAGGCAAATCAGCGCTACAAACAAGTCTCGCTTCCCATCGGTCAAAAGGGCCATGCTGAAAAAAGTGTCAAAACCAGAAATGCAGGACAGGCCATGGAGAAATGGGAGCCTTGCTACACTGATGGGCGGGATGTAAATTGCCAAGAGCCACTCTGGAGAAGTGTCCGGTGAGTCCTGAAACATCTGAAAAACACAGCTTAGAGAGCATAGGGCACTTCCACTCATGGGGGTATAAATTGGGAAAATTAAAAATCAGCAAGACACAAGCACCCCAAAGTTTAGGGCTGCTCTGTTGACCAGGACCTCCACTTCATTCCACCTTAAATATCCCAGGAAAGAGAAAAATGGATAAAGAAGTTGTGGTCCTTATGTACATTGGAATATCACTCAGCCAGGAAATCAATGTCGTAAGGTTAGTAGCAGCATGATGAGTGGATTTAGGTACGACGATTCTAAGTGAAATAAGTCACACAGAAAAGGACACTTCTCATAAGGTATCACTGATAGAGGGAATGTAAAAACCGTTACACTTGAACTGAATTACAAAACAGAACAGAGTCACACATGCAGAAAACACACTATGGCTGCTTAACGGGAAAGGTGAGGTGGGGTGATACATAAAACAAGGGTATCAAATTAGCTCAGATACCGTTCCATAAACCCAATATGTAATAGACCAGACCTACTCCTTGCTCAGAGAACTGGACTCAACACGCCCTATTCACCGCACAAGAATATATCTGACTAATAATAATCGTAAAACCTATGTATTGATATCTCTCTGTTAGTGTGTCAAGTGGGTGTAAAGCGGCATAAACACAGCAGTGAAAAGCAGCTAAACCCCATTATAAAAATAAATTACTTTGAAACACCCATGAAACAAAGACAGTGAAAGAGAGAGAAATTCTTACACAATGCGTTCAGGGGCTGTGATGCAACCTGGATTGACCATATCTAGACGCACAGCTGGATGAGACATAAGGGTGGACACTCTTGGGGCTGAGAGGTTTGGTGAGGTTGGGTGAGCAAACGCAGACCCTTTAAAGGAATACTGCGTGGTACCCATCGCATGGGTCCCAAATCTCCAGGTTCAAGGGCATCTTCCTACATCAAAAACATGCATGAGAAACCCAGAAGATGGTACACCGTGTGATGGGGAAAGGTTTCTAAAACGCACCTCATTTCTCATCTCCTTGTGCCCGGGTTCGCCATTCCAGCCGCTTTACTAGCAAGCTCCCTACTTGGAGCATCAGCACCTTTAACCTCCTGTTCCATACAGGTTGCAATTTGTCCTGAGGATAAACGGGAAGACGTGGAACCAACGAGAGACTAGCTCTTGGTGTTGGGACAGGCACAGGTCACTCTATTTTCCCATCAGAAAGAAGAATTAACCACAGGCTCAGCCTGCCCCCCGGAACCAGAACAGGGCCTCAAGCCATTCTGCGATTTTGCGGCCAGCTCCCATAAAAAAGAGTTGTAAAATGGAGGTTCAGGGCACTGCAATTCACAAACCTGCAGAGTTATAAATGAGAACTCTCGTCCACAAATATATTGAGGGAAGGCAAAGAAGAGGATTTGAAATCAAGGCAGAATTGCAGGAAACAGATTTCAGGAGGTAGATACGAATCGCCTTTAAAGCACATGAAAAGCGGCAAAACGTTGACAATGATGCCCTTGGCCAAAAAGGGCGTATGCGTTTTTTCCTGAATATATTCAGGAAAAAACGCATACGCCCTTTTTGGCCAACCAAGCCACCTGGAAAGGCAAATCAGCGCTACAAAGAAGTCTCGCTTCCCATCGGTCAAAAGGGCCATGCTGAAAAAAGTGTCAAAACCAGAAATGCAGGACAGGCCATGGAGAAATGGGAGCCTTGCTACACTGATGGGCGGGATGTAAATTGCCAAGAGCCACTCTGGAGAAGTGTCCGGTGAGTCCTGAAACATCTGAAAAACACAGCTTAGAGAGCATAGGGCACTTCCACTCATGGGGGTATAAATTGGGAAAATTAAAAATCAGCAAGACACAAGCACCCCAAAGTTTAGGGCTGCTCTGTTGACCAGGACCTCCACTTCATTCCACCTTAAATATCCCAGGAAAGAGAAAAATGGATAAAGAAGTTGTGGTCCTTATGTACATTGGAATATCACTCAGCCAGGAAATCAATGTCGTAAGGTTAGTAGCAGCATGATGAGTGGATTTAGGTACGACGATTCTAAGTGAAATAAGTCACACAGAAAAGGACACTTCTCATAAGGTATCACTGATAGAGGGAATGTAAAAACCGTTACACTTGAACTGAATTACAAAACAGAACAGAGTCACACATGCAGAAAACACACTATGGCTGCTTAACGGGAAAGGTGAGGTGGGGTGATACATAAAACAAGGGTATCAAATTAGCTCAGATACCGTTCCATAAACCCAATATGTAATAGACAAGACCTACTCCTTGCTCAGAGAACTGGACTCAACACGCCCTATTCACCGCACAAGAATATATCTGACTAATAATAATCGTAAAACCTATGTATTGATATCTCTCTGTTAGTGTGTCAAGTGGGTGTAAAGCGGCATAAACACAGCAGTGAAAAGCAGCTAAACCCCATTATAAAAATAAATTACTTTGAAACACCCATGAAACAAAGACAGTGAAAGAGAGAGAAATTCTTACACAATGCGTTCAGGGGCTGTGATGCAACCTGGATTGACCATATCTAGACGCACAGCTGGATGAGACATAAGGGTGGACACTCTTGGGGCTGAGAGGTTTGGTGAGGTTGGGTGAGCAAACGCAGACCCTTTAAAGGAATACTGCGTGGTACCCATCGCATGGGTCCCAAATCTCCAGGTTCAAGGGCATCTTCCTACATCAAAAACATGCATGAGAAACCCAGAAGATGGTACACCGTGTGATGGGGAAAGGTTTCTAAAACGCACCTCATTTCTCATCGCCTTGTGCCCGGGTTCGCCATTCCAGCCGCTTTACTAGCAAGCTCCCTACTTGGAGCATCAGCACCTTTAACCTCCTGTTCCATACAGGTTGCAATTTGTCCTGAGGATAAACGGGAAGACGTGGAACCAACGAGAGACTAGCTCTTGGTGTTGGGACAGGCACAGGTCACTCTATTTTCCCATCAGAAAGAAGAATTAACCACAGGCTCAGCCTGCCCCCCGGAACCAGAACAGGGCCTGAAGCCATTCTGCGATTTTGCGGCCAGCTCCCATAAAAACGAGTTGTAAAATCGAGGTTCAGGGCACTGCAATTCACAAACCTGCAGAGTTATAAATGATAACTCTCGTCCACAAATATATTGAGGGAAGGCAAAGAAGAGGATTTGAAATCAAGGCAGAATTGCAGGAAACAGATTTCAGGAGGTAGATACGAATCGCCTTTAAAGCACATGAAAAGCGGCAAAACGTTGACAATGATGCCCTTGGCCAAAAAGGGCGTATGCGTTTTTTCCTGAATATATTCAGGAAAAAACGCATACGCCCTTTTTGGCCAACCAAGCCACCTGGAAAGGCAAATCAGCGCTACAAAGAAGTCTCGCTTCCCATCGGTCAAAAGGGCCATGCTGAAAAAAGTGTCAAAACCAGAAATGCAGGACAGGCCATGGAGAAATGGGAGCCTTGCTACACTGATGGGCGGGATGTAAATTGCCAAGAGCCACTCTGGAGAAGTGTCCGGTGAGTCCTGAAACATCTGAAAAACACAGCTTAGAGAGCATAGGGCACTTCCACTCATGGGGGTATAAATTGGGAAAATTAAAAATCAGCAAGACACAAGCACCCCAAAGTTTAGGGCTGCTCTGTTGACCAGGACCTCCACTTCATTCCACCTTAAATATCCCAGGAAAGAGAAAAATGGATAAAGAAGTTGTGGTCCTTATGTACATTGGAATATCACTCAGCCAGGAAATCAATGTCGTAAGGTTAGTAGCAGCATGATGAGTGGATTTAGGTACGACGATTCTAAGTGAAATAAGTCACACAGAAAAGGACACTTCTCATAAGGTATCACTGAGAGAGGGAATGTAAAAACCGTTACACTTGAACTGAATTACAAAACAGAACAGAGTCACACATGCAGAAAACACACTATGGCTGCTTAACGGGAAAGGTGAGGTGGGGTGATACATAAAACAAGGGTATCAAATTAGCTCAGATACCGTTCCATAAACCCAATATGTAATAGACAAGACCTACTCCTTGCTCAGAGAACTGGACTCAACACGCCCTATTCACCGCACAAGAATATATCTGACTAATAATAATCGTAAAACCTATGTATTGATATCTCTCTGTTAGTGTGTCAAGTGGGTGTAAAGCGGCATAAACACAGCAGTGAAAAGCAGCTAAACCCCATTATAAAAATAAATTACTTTGAAACACCCATGAAACAAAGACAGTGAAAGAGAGAGAAATTCTTACACAATGCGTTCAGGGGCTGTGATGCAACCTGGATTGACCATATCTAGACGCACAGCTGGATGAGACATAAGGGTGGACACTCTTGGGGCTGAGAGGTTTGGTGAGGTTGGGTGAGCAAACGCAGACCCTTTAAAGGAATACTGCGTGGTACCCATCGCATGGGTCCCAAATCTCCAGGTTCAAGGGCATCTTCCTACATCAAAAACATGCATGAGAAACCCAGAAGATGGTACACCGTGTGATGGGGAAAGGTTTCTAAAACGCACCTCATTTCTCATCGCCTTGTGCCCGGGTTCGCCATTCCAGCCGCTTTACTAGCAAGCTCCCTACTTGGAGCATCAGCACCTTTAACCTCCTGTTCCATACAGGTTGCAATTTGTCCTGAGGATAAACGGGAAGACGTGGAACCAACGAGAGACTAGCTCTTGGTGTTGGGACAGGCACAGGTCACTCTATTTTCCCATCAGAAAGAAGAATTAACCACAGGCTCAGCCTGCCCCCCGGAACCAGAACAGGGCCTGAAGCCATTCTGCGATTTTGCGGCCAGCTCCCATAAAAACGAGTTGTAAAATCGAGGTTCAGGGCACTGCAATTCACAAACCTGCAGAGTTATAAATGATAACTCTCGTCCACAAATATATTGAGGGAAGGCAAAGAAGAGGATTTGAAATCAAGGCAGAATTGCAGGAAACAGATTTCAGGAGGTAGATACGAATCGCCTTTAAAGCACATGAAAAGCGGCAAAACGTTGACAATGATGCCCTTGGCCAAAAAGGGCGTATGCGTTTTTTCCTGAATATATTCAGGAAAAAACGCATACGCCCTTTTTGGCCAACCAAGCCACCTGGAAAGGCAAATCAGCGCTACAAAGAAGTCTCGCTTCCCATCGGTCAAAAGGGCCATGCTGAAAAAAGTGTCAAAACCAGAAATGCAGGACAGGCCATGGAGAAATGGGAGCCTTGCTACACTGATGGGCGGGATGTAAATTGCCAAGAGCCACTCTGGAGAAGTGTCCGGTGAGTCCTGAAACATCTGAAAAACACAGCTTAGAGAGCATAGGGCACTTCCACTCATGGGGGTATAAATTGGGAAAATTAAAAATCAGCAAGACACAAGCACCCCAAAGTTTAGGGCTGCTCTGTTGACCAGGACCTCCACTTCATTCCACCTTAAATATCCCAGGAAAGAGAAAAATGGATAAAGAAGTTGTGGTCCTTATGTACATTGGAATATCACTCAGCCAGGAAATCAATGTCGTAAGGTTAGTAGCAGCATGATGAGTGGATTTAGGTACGACGATTCTAAGTGAAATAAGTCACACAGAAAAGGACACTTCTCATAAGGTATCACTGAGAGAGGGAATGTAAAAACCGTTACACTTGAACTGAATTACAAAACAGAACAGAGTCACACATGCAGAAAACACACTATGGCTGCTTAACGGGAAAGGTGAGGTGGGGTGATACATAAAACAAGGGTATCAAATTAGCTCAGATACCGTTCCATAAACCCAATATGTAATAGACAAGACCTACTCCTTGCTCAGAGAACTGGACTCAACACGCCCTATTCACCGCACAAGAATATATCTGACTAATAATAATCGTAAAACCTATGTATTGATATCTCTCTGTTAGTGTGTCAAGTGGGTGTAAAGCGGCATAAACACAGCAGTGAAAAGCAGCTAAACCCCATTATAAAAATAAATTACTTTGAAACACCCATGAAACAAAGACAGTGAAAGAGAGAGAAATTCTTACACAATGCGTTCAGGGGCTGTGATGCAACCTGGATTGACCATATCTAGACGCACAGCTGGATGAGACATAAGGGTGGACACTCTTGGGGCTGAGAGGTTTGGTGAGGTTGGGTGAGCAAACGCAGACCCTTTAAAGGAATACTGCGTGGTACCCATCGCATGGGTCCCAAATCTCCAGGTTCAAGGGCATCTTCCTACATCAAAAACATGCATGAGAAACCCAGAAGATGGTACACCGTGTGATGGGGAAAGGTTTCTAAAACGCACCTCATTTCTCATCGCCTTGTGCCCGGGTTCGCCATTCCAGCCACTTTACTAGCAAGCTCCCTACTTGGAGCATCAGCACCTTTAACCTCCTGTTCCATACAGGTTGCAATTTGTCCTGAGGATAAACGGGAAGACGTGGAACCAACGAGAGACTAGCTCTTGGTGTTGGGACAGGCACAGGTCACTCTATTTTCCCATCAGAAAGAAGAATTAACCACAGGCTCAGCCTGCCCCCCGGAACCAGAACAGGGCCTGAAGCCATTCTGCGATTTTGCGGCCAGCTCCCATAAAAACGAGTTGTAAAATCGAGGTTCAGGGCACTGCAATTCACAAACCTGCAGAGTTATAAATGATAACTCTCGTCCACAAATATATTGAGGGAAGGCAAAGAAGAGGATTTGAAATCAAGGCAGAATTGCAGGAAACAGATTTCAGGAGGTAGATACGAATCGCCTTTAAAGCACATGAAAAGCGGCAAAACGTTGACAATGATGCCCTTGGCCAAAAAGGGCGTATGCGTTTTTTCCTGAATATATTCAGGAAAAAACGCATACGCCCTTTTTGGCCAACCAAGCCACCTGGAAAGGCAAATCAGCGCTACAAAGAAGTCTCGCTTCCCATCGGTCAAAAGGGCCATGCTGAAAAAAGTGTCAAAACCAGAAATGCAGGACAGGCCATGGAGAAATGGGAGCCTTGCTACACTGATGGGCGGGATGTAAATTGCCAAGAGCCACTCTGGAGAAGTGTCCGGTGAGTCCTGAAACATCTGAAAAACAAAGCTTAGAGAGCATAGGGCACTTCCACTCATGGGGGTATAAATTGGGAAAATTAAAAATCAGCAAGACACAAGCACCCCAAAGTTTAGGGCTGCTCTGTTGACCAGGACCTCCACTTCATTCCACCTTAAATATCCCAGGAAAGAGAAAAATGGATAAAGAAGTTGTGGTCCTTATGTACATTGGAATATCACTCAGCCAGGAAATCAATGTCGTAAGGTTAGTAGCAGCATGATGAGTGGATTTAGGTACGACGATTCTAAGTGAAATAAGTCACACAGAAAAGGACACTTCTCATAAGGTATCACTGAGAGAGGGAATGTAAAAACCGTTACACTTGAACTGAATTACAAAACAGAACAGAGTCACACATGCAGAAAACACACTATGGCTGCTTAACGGGAAAGGTGAGGTGGGGTGATACATAAAACAAGGGTATCAAATTAGCTCAGATACCGTTCCATAAACCCAATATGTAATAGACAAGACCTACTCCTTGCTCAGAGAACTGGACTCAACACGCCCTATTCACCGCACAAGAATATATCTGACTAATAATAATCGTAAAACCTATGTATTGATATCTCTCTGTTAGTGTGTCAAGTGGGTGTAAAGCGGCATAAACACAGCAGTGAAAAGCAGCTAAACCCCATTATAAAAATAAATTACTTTGAAACACCCATGAAACAAAGACAGTGAAAGAGAGAGAAATTCTTACACAATGCGTTCAGGGGCTGTGATGCAACCTGGATTGACCATATCTAGACGCACAGCTGGATGAGACATAAGGGTGGACACTCTTGGGGCTGAGAGGTTTGGTGAGGTTGGGTGAGCAAACACAGACCCTTTAAAGGAATACTGCGTGGTACCCATCGCATGGGTCCCAAATCTCCAGGTTCAAGGGCATCTTCCTACATCAAAAACATACATGAGAAACCCAGAAGATGGTACACCGTGTGATGGGGAAAGGTTTCTAAAACGCACCTCATTTCTCATCTCCTTGTGCCCGGGTTCACCATTCCAGCCGCTTTACTAGCAAGCTCCCTACTTGGAGCATCAGCACCTTTAACCTCCTGTTCCATACAGGTTGCAATTTGTCCTGAGGATAAACGGGAAGACGTGGAACCAACGAGAGACTAGCTCTTGGTGTTGGGACAGGCACAGGTCACTCTATTTTCCCATCAGAAAGAAGAATTAACCACAGGCTCAGCCTGCCCCCCGGAACCAGAACAGGGCCTGAAGCCATTCTGCGATTTTGCGGCCAGCTCCCATAAAAACGAGTTGTAAAATGGAGGTTCAGGGCACTGCAATTCACAAACCTGCAGAGTTATAAATGATAACTCTCGTCCACAAATATATTGAGGGAAGGCAAAGAAGAGGATTTGAAATCAAGGCAGAATTGCAGGAAACAGATTTCAGGAGGTAGATACGAATCGCCTTTAAAGCACATGAAAAGCGGCAAAACGTTGACAATGATGCCCTTGGCCAAAAAGGGCGTATGCGTTTTTTCCTGAATATATTCAGGAAAAAACGCATACGCCCTTTTTGGCCAACCAAGCCACCTGGAAAGGCAAATCAGCGCTACAAAGAAGTCTCGCTTCCCATCGGTCAAAAGGGCCATGCTGAAAAAAGTGTCAAAACCAGAAATGCAGGACAGGCCATGGAGAAATGGGAGCCTTGCTACACTGATGGGCGGGATGTAAATTGCCAAGAGCCACTCTGGAGAAGTGTCCGGTGAGTCCTGAAACATCTGAAAAACACAGCTTAGAGAGCATAGGGCACTTCCACTCATGGGGGTATAAATTGGGAAAATTAAAAATCAGCAAGACACAAGCACCCCAAAGTTTAGGGCTGCTCTGTTGACCAGGACCTCCACTTCATTCCACCTTAAATATCCCAGGAAAGAGAAAAATGGATAAAGAAGTTGTGGTCCTTATGTACATTGGAATATCACTCAGCCAGGAAATCAATGTCGTAAGGTTAGTAGCAGCATGATGAGTGGATTTAGGTACGACGATTCTAAGTGAAATAAGTCACACAGAAAAGGACACTTCTCATAAGGTATCACTGAGAGAGGGAATGTAAAAACCGTTACACTTGAACTGAATTACAAAACAGAACAGAGTCACACATGCAGAAAACACACTATGGCTGCTTAACGGGAAAGGTGAGGTGGGGTGATACATAAAACAAGGGTATCAAATTAGCTCAGATACCGTTCCATAAACCCAATATGTAATAGACAAGACCTACTCCTTGCTCAGAGAACTGGACTCAACACGCCCTATTCACCGCACAAGAATATATCTGACTAATAATAATCGTAAAACCTATGTATTGATATCTCTCTGTTAGTGTGTCAAGTGGGTGTAAAGCGGCATAAACACAGCAGTGAAAAGCAGCTAAACCCCATTATAAAAATAAATTACTTTGAAACACCCATGAAACACAGACAGTGAAAGAGAGAGAAATTCTTACACAATGCGTTCAGGGGCTGTGATGCAACCTGGATTGACCATATCTAGACGCACAGCTGGATGAGACATAAGGGTGGACACTCTTGGGGCTGAGAGGTTTGGTGAGGTTGGGTGAGCAAACGCAGACCCTTTAAAGGAATACTGCGTGGTACCCATCGCATGGGTCCCAAATCTCCAGGTTCAAGGGCATCTTCCTACATCAAAAACATGCATGAGAAACCCAGAAGATGGTACACCGTGTGATGGGGAAAGGTTTCTAAAACGCACCTCATTTCTCATCTCCTTGTGCCCGGGTTCGCCATTCCAGCCGCTTTACTAGCAAGCTCCCTACTTGGAGCATCAGCACCTTTAACCTCCTGTTCCATGCAGGTTGCAATTTGTCCTGAGGATAAACGGGAAGACGTGGAACCAACGAGAGACTAGCTCTTGGTGTTGGGACAGGCACAGGTCACTCTATTTTCCCATCAGAAAGAAGAATTAACCACAGGCTCAGCCTGCCCCCCGGAACCAGAACAGGGCCTGAAGCCATTCTGCGATTTTGCGGCCAGCTCCCATAAAAACGAGTTGTAAAATGGAGGTTCAGGGCACTGCAATTCACAAACCTGCAGAGTTATAAATGATAACTCCCGTCCACAAATATATTGAGGGAAGGCAAAGAAGAGGATTTGAAATCAAGGCAGAATTGCAGGAAACAGATTTCAGGAGGTAGATACGAATCGCCTTTAAAGCACATGAAAAGCGGCAAAACGTTGACAATGATGCCCTTGGCCAAAAAGGGCGTATGCGTTTTTTCCTGAATATATTCAGGAAAAAACGCATACGCCCTTTTTGGCCAACCAAGCCACCTGGAAAGGCAAATCAGCGCTACAAAGAAGTCTCGCTTCCCATCGGTCAAAAGGGCCATGCTGAAAAAAGTGTCAAAACCAGAAATGCAGGACAGGCCATGGAGAAATGGGAGCCTTGCTACACTGATGGGCGGGATGTAAATTGCCAAGAGCCACTCTGGAGAAGTGTCCGGTGAGTCCTGAAACATCTGAAAAACACAGCTTAGAGAGCATAGGGCACTTCCACTCATGGGGGTATAAATTGGGAAAATTAAAAATCAGCAAGACACAAGCACCCCAAAGTTTAGGGCTGCTCTGTTGACCAGGACCTCCACTTCATTCCACCTTAAATATCCCAGGAAAGAGAAAAATGGATAAAGAAGTTGTGGTCCTTATGTACATTGGAATATCACTCAGCCAGGAAATCAATGTCGTAAGGTTAGTAGCAGCATGATGAGTGGATTTAGGTACGACGATTCTAAGTGAAATAAGTCACACAGAAAAGGACACTTCTCATAAGGTATCACTGAGAGAGGGAATGTAAAAACCGTTACACTTGAACTGAATTACAAAACAGAACAGAGTCACACATGCAGAAAACACACTATGGCTGCTTAACGGGAAAGGTGAGGTGGGGTGATACATAAAACAAGGGTATCAAATTAGCTCAGATACCGTTCCATAAACCCAATATGTAATAGACAAGACCTACTCCTTGCTCAGAGAACTGGACTCAACACGCCCTATTCACCGCACAAGAATATATCTGACTAATAATAATCGTAAAACCTATGTATTGATATCTCTCTGTTAGTGTGTCAAGTGGGTGTAAAGCGGCATAAACACAGCAGTGAAAAGCAGCTAAACCCCATTATAAAAATAAATTACTTTGAAACACCCATGAAACACAGACAGTGAAAGAGAGAGAAATTCTTACACAATGCGTTCAGGGGCTGTGATGCAACCTGGATTGACCATATCTAGACGCACAGCTGGATGAGACATAAGGGTGGACACTCTTGGGGCTGAGAGGTTTGGTGAGGTTGGGTGAGCAAACGCAGACCCTTTAAAGGAATACTGCGTGGTACCCATCGCATGGGTCCCAAATCTCCAGGTTCAAGGGCATCTTCCTACATCAAAAACATGCATGAGAAACCCAGAAGATGGTACACCGTGTGATGGGGAAAGGTTTCTAAAACGCACCTCATTTCTCATCTCCTTGTGCCCGGGTTCGCCATTCCAGCCGCTTTACTAGCAAGCTCCCTACTTGGAGCATCAGCACCTTTAACCTCCTGTTCCATGCAGGTTGCAATTTGTCCTGAGGATAAACGGGAAGACGTGGAACCAACGAGAGACTAGCTCTTGGTGTTGGGACAGGCACAGGTCACTCTATTTTCCCATCAGAAAGAAGAATTAACCACAGGCTCAGCCTGCCCCCCGGAACCAGAACAGGGCCTGAAGCCATTCTGCGATTTTGCGGCCAGCTCCCATAAAAACGAGTTGTAAAATGGAGGTTCAGGGCACTGCAATTCACAAACCTGCAGAGTTATAAATGATAACTCCCGTCCACAAATATATTGAGGGAAGGCAAAGAAGAGGATTTGAAATCAAGGCAGAATTGCAGGAAACAGATTTCAGGAGGTAGATACGAATCGCCTTTAAAGCACATGAAAAGCGGCAAAACGTTGACAATGATGCCCTTGGCCAAAAAGGGCGTATGCGTTTTTTCCTGAATATATTCAGGAAAAAACGCATACGCCCTTTTTGGCCAACCAAGCCACCTGGAAAGGCAAATCAGCGCTACAAAGAAGTCTCGCTTCCCATCGGTCAAAAGGGCCATGCTGAAAAAAGTGTCAAAACCAGAAATGCAGGACAGGCCATGGAGAAATGGGAGCCTTGCTACACTGATGGGCGGGATGTAAATTGCCAAGAGCCACTCTGGAGAAGTGTCCGGTGAGTCCTGAAACATCTGAAAAACACAGCTTAGAGAGCATAGGGCACTTGCACTCATGGGGGTATAAATTGGGAAAATTAAAAATCAGCAAGACACAAGCACCCCAAAGTTTAGGGCTGCTCTGTTGACCAGGACCTCCACTTCATTCCACCTTAAATATCCCAGGAAAGAGAAAAATGGATAAAGAAGTTGTGGTCCTTATGTACATTGGAATATCACTCAGCCAGGAAATCAATGTCGTAAGGTTAGTAGCAGCATGATGAGTGGATTTAGGTACGACGATTCTAAGTGAAATAAGTCACACAGAAAAGGACACTTCTCATAAGGTATCACTGATAGAGGGAATGTAAAAACCGTTACACTTGAACTGAATTACAAAACAGAACAGAGTCACACATGCAGAAAACACACTATGGCTGCTTAACGGGAAAGGTGAGGTGGGGTGATACATAAAACAAGGGTATCAAATTAGCTCAGATACCGTTCCATAAACCCAATATGTAATAGACAAGACCTACTCCTTGCTCAGAGAACTGGACTCAACACGCCCTATTCAACGCACAAGAATATATCTGACTAATAATAATCGTAAAACCTATGTATTGATATCTCTCTGTTAGTGTGTCAAGTGGGTGTAAAGCGGCATAAACACAGCAGTGAAAAGCAGCTAAACCCCATTATAAAAATAAATTACTTTGAAACACCCATGAAACAAAGACAGTGAAAGAGAGAGAAATTCTTACACAATGCGTTCAGGGGCTGTGATGCAACCTGGATTGACCATATCTAGACGCACAGCTGGATGAGACATAAGGGTGGACACTCTTGGGGCTGAGAGGTTTGGTGAGGTTGGGTGAGCAAACGCAGACCCTTTAAAGGAATACTGCGTGGTACCCATCGCATGGGTCCCAAATCTCCAGGTTCAAGGGCATCTTCCTACATCAAAAACATGCATGAGAAACCCAGAAGATGGTACACCGTGTGATGGGGAAAGGTTTCTAAAACGCACCTCATTTCTCATCTCCTTGTGCCCGGGTTCGCCATTCCAGCCGCTTTACTAGCAAGCTCCCTACTTGGAGCATCAGCACCTTTAACCTCCTGTTCCATACAGGTTGCAATTTGTCCTGAGGATAAACGGGAAGACGTGGAACCAACGAGAGACTAGCTCTTGGTGTTGGGACAGGCACAGGTCACTCTATTTTCCCATCAGAAAGAAGAATTAACCACAGGCTCAGCCTGCCCCCCGGAACCAGAACAGGGCCTGAAGCCATTCTGCGATTTTGCGGCCAGCTCCCATAAAAACGAGTTGTAAAATGGAGGTTCAGGGCACTGCAATTCACAAACCTGCAGAGTTATAAATGATAACTCTCGTCCACAAATATATTGAGGGAAGGCAAAGAAGAGGATTTGAAATCAAGGCAGAATTGCAGGAAACAGATTTCAGGAGGTAGATACGAATCGCCTTTAAAGCACATGAAAAGCGGCAAAACGTTGACAATGATGCCCTTGGCCAAAAAGGGCGTATGCGTTTTTTCCTGAATATATTCAGGAAAAAACGCATACGCCCTTTTTGGCCAACCAAGCCACCTGGAAAGGCAAATCAGCGCTACAAAGAAGTCTCGCTTCCCATCGGTCAAAAGGGCCATGCTGAAAAAAGTGTCAAAACCAGAAATGCAGGACAGGCCATGGAGAAATGGGAGCCTTGCTACACTGATGGGCGGGATGTAAATTGCCAAGAGCCACTCTGGAGAAGTGTCCGGTGAGTCCTGAAACATCTGAAAAACACAGCTTAGAGAGCATAGGGCACTTCCACTCATGGGGGTATAAATTGGGAAAATTAAAAATCAGCAAGACACAAGCACCCCAAAGTTTAGGGCTGCTCTGTTGACCAGGACCTCCACTTCATTCCACCTTAAATATCCCAGGAAAGAGAAAAATGGATAAAGAAGTTGTGGTCCTTATGTACATTGGAATATCACTCAGCCAGGAAATCAATGTCATAAGGTTAGTAGCAGCATGATGAGTGGATTTAGGTACGACGATTCTAAGTGAAATAAGTCACACAGAAAAGGACACTTCTCATAAGGTATCACTGAGAGAGGGAATGTAAAAACCGTTACACTTGAACTGAATTACAAAACAGAACAGAGTCACACATGCAGAAAACACACTATGGCTGCTTAACGGGAAAGGTGAGGTGGGGTGATACATAAAACAAGGGTATCAAATTAGCTCAGATACCGTTCCATAAACCCAATATGTAATAGACCAGACCTACTCCTTGCTCAGAGAACTGGACTCAACACGCCCTATTCACCGCACAAGAATATATCTGACTAATAATAATCGTAAAACCTATGTATTGATATCTCTCTGTTAGTGTGTCAAGTGGGTGTAAAGCGGCATAAACACAGCAGTGAAAAGCAGCTAAACCCCATTATAAAAATAAATTACTTTGAAACACCCATGAAACACAGACAGTGAAAGAGAGAGAAATTCTTACACAATGCGTTCAGGGGCTGTGATGCAACCTGGATTGACCATATCTAGACGCACAGCTGGATGAGACATAAGGGTGGACACTCTTGGGGCTGAGAGGTTTGGTGAGGTTGGGTGAGCAAACGCAGACCCTTTAAAGGAATACTGCGTGGTACCCATCGCATGGGTCCCAAATCTCCAGGTTCAAGGGCATCTTCCTACATCAAAAACATGCATGAGAAACCCAGAAGATGGTACACCGTGTGATGGGGAAAGGTTTCTAAAACGCACCTCATTTCTCATCTCCTTGTGCCCGGGTTCACCATTCCAGCCGCTTTACTAGCAAGCTCCCTACTTGGAGCATCAGCACCTTTAACCTCCTGTTCCATGCAGGTTGCAATTTGTCCTGAGGATAAACGGGAAGACGTGGAACCAACGAGAGACTAGCTCTTGGTGTTGGGACAGGCACAGGTCACTCTATTTTCCCATCAGAAAGAAGAATTAACCACAGGCTCAGCCTGCCCCCCGGAACCAGAACAGGGCCTGAAGCCATTCTGCGATTTTGCGGCCAGCTCCCATAAAAACGAGTTGTAAAATGGAGGTTCAGGGCACTGCAATTCACAAACCTGCAGAGTTATAAATGATAACTCCCGTCCACAAATATATTGAGGGAAGGCAAAGAAGAGGATTTGAAATCAAGGCAGAATTGCAGGAAACAGATTTCAGGAGGTAGATACGAATCGCCTTTAAAGCACATGAAAAGCGGCAAAACGTTGACAATGATGCCCTTGGCCAAAAAGGGCGTATGCGTTTTTTCCTGAATATATTCAGGAAAAAACGCATACGCCCTTTTTGGCCAACCAAGCCACCTGGAAAGGCAAATCAGCGCTACAAAGAAGTCTCGCTTCCCATCGGTCAAAAGGGCCATGCTGAAAAAAGTGTCAAAACCAGAAATGCAGGACAGGCCATGGAGAAATGGGAGCCTTGCTACACTGATGGGCGGGATGTAAATTGCCAGGACCACTCTGGAGAAGTGTCCGGTGAGTCCTGAAACATCTGAAAAACACAGCTTAGAGAGCATAGGGCACTTCCACTCATGGGGGTATAAATTGGGAAAATGAAAAATCAGCAAGACACAAGCACCCCAAAGTTTAGGGCTGCTCTGTTGACCAGGACCTCCACTTCATTCCACCTTAAATATCCCAGGAAAGAGAAAAATGGATAAAGAAGTTGTGGTCCTTATGTACAATGGAATATCACTCAGCCATGAAATCAATGTCGTAAGGTAAGGAGCAGCATGATGAGTGGATTTAGGTACGACGATTCTAAGTGAAATAAGTCACACAGAAAAGGACACTTCTCATAAGGTATCACTGATAGAGGGAATGTAAAAACCGTTACACTTGAACTGAATTACAAAACAGAACAGAGTCACACATGCAGAAAACACACTATGGCTGCTTAACGGGAAAGGTGAGGTGGGGTGATACATAAAACAAGGGTATCAAATTAGCTCAGATACCGTTCCATAAACCCAATATGTAATAGACAAGACCTACTCCTTGCTCAGAGAACTGGACTCAACACGCCCTATTCACCGCACAAGAATATATCTGACTAATAATAATCGTAAAACCTATGTATTGATATCTCTCTGTTAGTGTGTCAAGTGGGTGTAAAGCGGCATAAACACAGCAGTGAAAAGCAGCTAAACCCCATTATAAAAATAAATTACTTTGAAACACCCATGAAACAAAGACAGTGAAAGAGAGAGAAATTCTTACACAATGCGTTCAGGGGCTGTGATGCAACCTGGATTGACCATATCTAGACGCACAGCTGGATGAGACATAAGGGTGGACACTCTTGGGGCTGAGAGGTTTGGTGAGGTTGGGTGAGCAAACGCAGACCCTTTAAAGGAATACTGCGTGGTACCCATCGCATGGGTCCCAAATCTCCAGGTTCAAGGGCATCTTCCTACATCAAAAACATGCATGAGAAACCCAGAAGATGGTACACCGTGTGATGGGGAAAGGTTTCTAAAACGCACCTCATTTCTCAACTCCTTGTGCCCGGGTACGCCATTCCAGCTGCTTTACTAGCAAGCTCCCTACTTGGAGCATCAGCACCTTTAACCTCCTGTTCCATGCAGGTTGCAATTTGTCCTGAGGATAAACGGGAAGACGTGGAACCAACGAGAGACTAGCTCTTGGTGTTGGGACAGGCACAGGTCACTCTATTTTCCCATCAGAAAGAAGAATTAACCACAGGCTCAGCCTGCCCCCCAGAACCAGAACAGGGCCTGAAGCCATTCTGCGATTTTGCGGCCAGCTCCCATAAAAACGAGTTGTAAAATGGAGGTTCAGGGCACTGCAATTCACAAACCTGCAGAGTTATTAATGATAACTCTCGTCCACAAATATATTGAGGGAAGGCAAAGAAGAGGATTTGAAATCAAGGCAGAATTGCAGGAAACAGATTTCAGGAGGTAGATTCGAATCGCCTTTAAAGCACATGAAAAGCGGCAAAACGTTGACAATGATGCCCTTGGCCAAAAAGGGCGTATGCGTTTTTTCCTGAATATATTCAGGAAAAAACGCATACGCCCTTTTTGGCCAACCAAGCCACCTGGAAAGGCAAATCAGCGCTACAAAGAAGTCTCGCTTCCCATCGGTCAAAAGGGCCATGCTGAAAAAAGTGTCAAAACCAGAAATGCAGGACAGGCCATGGAGAAATGGGAGCCTTGCTACACTGATGGGCGGGATGTAAATTGCCAAGAGCCACTCTGGAGAAGTGTCCGGTGAGTCCTGAAACATCTGAAAAACACAGCTTAGAGAGCATAGGGCACTTCCACTCATGGGGGTATAAATTGGGAAAATTAAAAATCAGCAAGACACAAGCACCCCAAAGTTTAGGGCTGCTCTGTTGACCAGGACCTCCACTTCATTCCACCTTAAATATCCCAGGAAAGAGAAAAATGGATAAAGAAGTTGTGGTCCTTATGTACATTGGAATATCACTCAGCCAGGAAATCAATGTCGTAAGGTTAGTAGCAGCATGATGAGTGGATTTAGGTACGACGATTCTAAGTGAAATAAGTCACACAGAAAAGGACACTTCTCATAAGGTATCACTGATAGAGGGAATGTAAAAACCGTTACACTTGAACTGAATTACAAAACAGAACAGAGTCACACATGCAGAAAACACACTATGGCTGCTTAACGGGAAAGGTGAGGTGGGGTGATACATAAAACAAGGGTATCAAATTAGCTCAGATACCGTTCCATAAACCCAATATGTAATAGACAAGACCTACTCCTTGCTCAGAGAACTGGACTCAACACGCCCTATTCACCGCACAAGAATATATCTGACTAATAATAATCGTAAAACCTATGTATTGATATCTCTCTGTTAGTGTGTCAAGTGGGTGTAAAGCGGCATAAACACAGCAGTGAAAAGCAGCTAAACCCCATTATAAAAATAAATTACTTTGAAACACCCATGAAACAAAGACAGTGAAAGAGAGAGAAATTCTTACACAATGCGTTCAGGGGCTGTGATGCAACCTGGATTGACCATATCTAGACGCACAGCTGGATGAGACATAAGGGTGGACACTCTTGGGGCTGAGAGGTTTGGTGAGGTTGGGTGAGCAAACGCAGACCCTTTAAAGGAATACTGCGTGGTACCCATCGCATGGGTCCCAAATCTCCAGGTTCAAGGGCATCTTCCTACATCAAAAACATGCATGAGAAACCCAGAAGATGGTACACCGTGTGATGGGGAAAGGTTTCTAAAACGCACCTCATTTCTCATCTCCTTGTGCCCGGGTTCGCCATTCCAGCCGCTTTACTAGCAAGCTCCCTACTTGGAGCATCAGCACCTTTAACCTCCTGTTCCATACAGGTTGCAATTTGTCCTGAGGATAAACGGGAAGACGTGGAACCAACGAGAGACTAGCTCTTGGTGTTGGGACAGGCACAGGTCACTCTATTTTCCCATCAGAAAGAAGAATTAACCACAGGCTCAGCCTGCCCCCCGGAACCAGAACAGGGCCTCAAGCCATTCTGCGATTTTGCGGCCAGCTCCCATAAAAACGAGTTGTAAAATGGAGGTTCAGGGCACTGCAATTCACAAACCTGCAGAGTTATAAATGATAACTCTCGTCCACAAATATATTGAGGGAAGGCAAAGAAGAGGATTTGAAATCAAGGCAGAATTGCAGGAAACAGATTTCAGGAGGTAGATACGAATCGCCTTTAAAGCACATGAAAAGCGGCAAAACGTTGACAATGATGCCCTTGGCCAAAAAGGGCGTATGCGTTTTTTCCTGAATATATTCAGGAAAAAACGCATACGCCCTTTTTGGCCAACCAAGCCACCTGGAAAGGCAAATCAGCGCTACAAAGAAGTCTCGCTTCCCATCGGTCAAAAGGGCCATGCTGAAAAAAGTGTCAAAACCAGAAATGCAGGACAGGCCATGGAGAAATGGGAGCCTTGCTACACTGATGGGCGGGATGTAAATTGCCAAGAGCCACTCTGGAGAAGTGTCCGGTGAGTCCTGAAACATCTGAAAAACAAAGCTTAGAGAGCATAGGGCACTTCCACTCATGGGGGTATAAATTGGGAAAATTAAAAATCAGCAAGACACAAGCACCCCAAAGTTTAGGGCTGCTCTGTTGACCAGGACCTCCACTTCATTCCACCATAAATATCCCAGGAAAGAGAAAAATGGATAAAGAAGTTGTGGTCCTTATGTACATTGGAATATCACTCAGCCAGGAAATCAATGTCGTAAGGTTAGTAGCAGCATGATGAGTGGATTTAGGTACGACGATTCTAAGTGAAATAAGTCACACAGAAAAGGACACTTCTCATAAGGTATCACTGAGAGAGGGAATGTAAAAACCGTTACACTTGAACTGAATTACAAAACAGAACAGAGTCACACATGCAGAAAACACACTATGGCTGCTTAACGGGAAAGGTGAGGTGGGGTGATACATAAAACAAGGGTATCAAATTAGCTCAGATACCGTTCCATAAACCCAATATGTAATAGACAAGACCTACTCCTTGCTCAGAGAACTGGACTCAACACGCCCTATTCACCGCACAAGAATATATCTGACTAATAATAATCGTAAAACCTATGTATTGATATCTCTCTGTTAGTGTGTCAAGTGGGTGTAAAGCGGCATAAACACAGCAGTGAAAAGCAGCTAAACCCCATTATAAAAATAAATTACTTTGAAACACCCATGAAACAAAGACAGTGAAAGAGAGAGAAATTCTTACACAATGCGTTCAGGGGCTGTGATGCAACCTGGATTGACCATATCTAGACGCACAGCTGGATGAGACATAAGGGTGGACACTCTTGGGGCTGAGAGGTTTGGTGAGGTTGGGTGAGCAATCGCAGACCCTTTAAAGGAATACTGCGTGGTACCCATCGCATGGGTCCCAAATCTCCAGGTTCAAGGGCATCTTCCTACATCAAAAACATGCATGAGAAACCCAGAAGATGGTACACCGTGTGATGGGGAAAGGTTTCTAAAACGCACCTCATTTCTCATCGCCTTGTGCCCGGGTTCGCCATTCCAGCCGCTTTACTAGCAAGCTCCCTACTTGGAGCATCAGCACCTTTAACCTCCTGTTCCATACAGGTTGCAATTTGTCCTGAGGATAAACGGGAAGACGTGGAACCAACGAGAGACTAGCTCTTGGTGTTGGGACAGGCACAGGTCACTCTATTTTCCCATCAGAAAGAAGAATTAACCACAGGCTCAGCCTGCCCCCCGGAACCAGAACAGGGCCTCAAGCCATTCTGCGATTTTGCGGCCAGCTCCCATAAAAACGAGTTGTAAAATGGAGGTTCAGGGCACTGCAATTCACAAACCTGCAGAGTTATAAATGAGAACTCTCGTCCACAAATATATTGAGGGAAGGCAAAGAAGAGGATTTGAAATCAAGGCAGAATTGCAGGAAACAGATTTCAGGAGGTAGATACGAATCGCCTTTAAAGCACATGAAAAGCGGCAAAACGTTGACAATGATGCCCTTGGCCAAAAAGGGCGTATGCGTTTTTTCCTGAATATATTCAGGAAAAAACGCATACGCCCTTTTTGGCCAACCAAGCCACCTGGAAAGGCAAATCAGCGCTACAAAGAAGTCTCGCTTCCCATCGGTCAAAAGGGCCATGCTGAAAAAAGTGTCAAAACCAGAAATGCAGGACAGGCCATGGAGAAATGGGAGCCTTGCTACACTGATGGGCGGGATGTAAATTGCCAAGAGCCACTCTGGAGAAGTGTCCGGTGAGTCCTGAAACATCTGAAAAACACAGCTTAGAGAGCATAGGGCACTTCCACTCATGGGGGTATAAATTGGGAAAATTAAAAATCAGCAAGACACAAGCACCCCAAAGTTTAGGGCTGCTCTGTTGACCAGGACCTCCACTTCATTCCACCTTAAATATCCCAGGAAAGAGAAAAATGGATAAAGAAGTTGTGGTCCTTATGTACATTGGAATATCACTCAGCCAGGAAATCAATGTCGTAAGGTTAGTAGCAGCATGATGAGTGGATTTAGGTACGACGATTCTAAGTGAAATAAGTCACACAGAAAAGGACACTTCTCATAAGGTATCACTGATAGAGGGAATGTAAAAACCGTTACACTTGAACTGAATTACAAAACAGAACAGAGTCACACATGCAGAAAACACACTATGGCTGCTTAACGGGAAAGGTGAGGTGGGGTGATACATAAAACAAGGGTATCAAATTAGCTCAGATACCGTTCCATAAACCCAATATGTAATAGACAAGACCTACTCCTTGCTCAGAGAACTGGACTCAACACGCCCTATTCACCGCACAAGAATATATCTGACTAATAATAATCGTAAAACCTATGTATTGATATCTCTCTGTTAGTGTGTCAAGTGGGTGTAAAGCGGCATAAACACAGCAGTGAAAAGCAGCTAAACCCCATTATAAAAATAAATTACTTTGAAACACCCATGAAACAAAGACAGTGAAAGAGAGAGAAATTCTTACACAATGCGTTCAGGGGCTGTGATGCAACCTGGATTGACCATATCTAGACGCACAGCTGGATGAGACATAAGGGTGGACACTCTTGGGGCTGAGAGGTTTGGTGAGGTTGGGTGAGCAAACGCAGACCCTTTAAAGGAATACTGCGTGGTACCCATCGCATGGGTCCCAAATCTCCAGGTTCAAGGGCATCTTCCTACATCAAAAACATGCATGAGAAACCCAGAAGATGGTACACCGTGTGATGGGGAAAGGTTTCTAAAACGCACCTCATTTCTCATCGCCTTGTGCCCGGGTTCGCCATTCCAGCCACTTTACTAGCAAGCTCCCTACTTGGAGCATCAGCACCTTTAACCTCCTGTTCCATACAGGTTGCAATTTGTCCTGAGGATAAACGGGAAGACGTGGAACCAACGAGAGACTAGCTCTTGGTGTTGGGACAGGCACAGGTCACTCTATTTTCCCATCAGAAAGAAGAATTAACCACAGGCTCAGCCTGCCCCACGGAACCAGAACAGGGCCTGGAGCCATTATGCGATTTTGCGGCCAGCTCCCATAAAAACGAGTTGTAAAATCGAGGTTCAGGGCACTGCAATTCACAAACCTGCAGAGTTATAAATGATAACTCTCGTCCACAAATATATTGAGGGAAGGCAAAGAAGAGGATTTGAAATCAAGGCAGAATTGCAGGAAACAGATTTCAGGAGGTAGATACGAATCGCCTTTAAAGCACATGAAAAGCGGCAAAACGTTGACAATGATGCCCTTGGCCAAAAAGGGCGTATGCGTTTTTTCCTGAATATATTCAGGAAAAAACGCATACGCCCTTTTTGGCCAACCAAGCCACCTGGAAAGGCAAATCAGCGCTACAAAGAAGTCTCGCTTCCCATCGGTCAAAAGGGCCATGCTGAAAAAAGTGTCAAAACCAGAAATGCAGGACAGGCCATGGAGAAATGGGAGCCTTGCTACACTGATGGGCGGGATGTAAATTGCCAAGAGCCACTCTGGAGAAGTGTCCGGTGAGTCCTGAAACATCTGAAAAACACAGCTTAGAGAGCATAGGGCACTTCCACTCATGGGGGTATAAATTGGGAAAATTAAAAATCAGCAAGACACAAGCACCCCAAAGTTTAGGGCTGCTCTGTTGACCAGGACCTCCACTTCATTCCACCTTAAATATCCCAGGAAAGAGAAAAATGGATAAAGAAGTTGTGGTCCTTATGTACATTGGAATATCACTCAGCCAGGAAATCAATGTCGTAAGGTTAGTAGCAGCATGATGAGTGGATTTAGGTACGACGATTCTAAGTGAAATAAGTCACACAGAAAAGGACACTTCTCATAAGGTATCACTGATAGAGGGAATGTAAAAACCGTTACACTTGAACTGAATTACAAAACAGAACAGAGTCACACATGCAGAAAACACACTATGGCTGCTTAACGGGAAAGGTGAGGTGGGGTGATACATAAAACAAGGGTATCAAATTAGCTCAGATACCGTTCCATAAACCCAATATGTAATAGACAAGACCTACTCCTTGCTCAGAGAACTGGACTCAACACGCCCTATTCACCGCACAAGAATATATCTGACTAATAATAATCGTAAAACCTATGTATTGATATCTCTCTGTTAGTGTGTCAAGTGGGTGTAAAGCGGCATAAACACAGCAGTGAAAAGCAGCTAAACCCCATTATAAAAATAAATTACTTTGAAACACCCATGAAACAAAGACAGTGAAAGAGAGAGAAATTCTTACACAATGCGTTCAGGGGCTGTGATGCAACCTGGATTGACCATATCTAGACGCACAGCTGGATGAGACATAAGGGTGGACACTCTTGGGGCTGAGAGGTTTGGTGAGGTTGGGTGAGCAAACGCAGACCCTTTAAAGGAATACTGCGTGGTACCCATCGCATGGGTCCCAAATCTCCAGGTTCAAGGGCATCTTCCTACATCAAAAACATGCATGAGAAACCCAGAAGATGGTACACCGTGTGATGGGGAAAGGTTTCTAAAACGCACCTCATTTCTCATCGCCTTGTGCCCGGGTTCGCCATTCCAGCCACTTTACTAGCAAGCTCCCTACTTGGAGCATCAGCACCTTTAACCTCCTGTTCCATACAGGTTGCAATTTGTCCTGAGGATAAACGGGAAGACGTGGAACCAACGAGAGACTAGCTCTTGGTGTTGGGACAGGCACAGGTCACTCTATTTTCCCATCAGAAAGAAGAATTAACCACAGGCTCAGCCTGCCCCACGGAACCAGAACAGGGCCTGGAGCCATTATGCGATTTTGCGGCCAGCTCCCATAAAAACGAGTTGTAAAATCGAGGTTCAGGGCACTGCAATTCACAAACCTGCAGAGTTATAAATGATAACTCTCGTCCACAAATATATTGAGGGAAGGCAAAGAAGAGGATTTGAAATCAAGGCAGAATTGCAGGAAACAGATTTCAGGAGGTAGATACGAATCGCCTTTAAAGCACATGAAAAGCGGCAAAACGTTGACAATGATGCCCTTGGCCAAAAAGGGCGTATGCGTTTTTTCCTGAATATATTCAGGAAAAAACGCATACGCCCTTTTTGGCCAACCAAGCCACCTGGAAAGGCAAATCAGCGCTACAAAGAAGTCTCGCTTCCCATCGGTCAAAAGGGCCATGCTGAAAAAAGTGTCAAAACCAGAAATGCAGGACAGGCCATGGAGAAATGGGAGCCTTGCTACACTGATGGGCGGGATGTAAATTGCCAAGAGCCACTCTGGAGAAGTGTCCGGTGAGTCCTGAAACATCTGAAAAACAAAGCTTAGAGAGCATAGGGCACTTCCACTCATGGGGGTATAAATTGGGAAAATTAAAAATCAGCAAGACACAAGCACCCCAAAGTTTAGGGCTGCTCTGTTGACCAGGACCTCCACTTCATTCCACCATAAATATCCCAGGAAAGAGAAAAATGGATAAAGAAGTTGTGGTCCTTATGTACATTGGAATATCACTCAGCCAGGAAATCAATGTCGTAAGGTTAGTAGCAGCATGATGAGTGGATTTAGGTACGACGATTCTAAGTGAAATAAGTCACACAGAAAAGGACACTTCTCATAAGGTATCACTGAGAGAGGGAATGTAAAAACCGTTACACTTGAACTGAATTACAAAACAGAACAGAGTCACACATGCAGAAAACACACTATGGCTGCTTAACGGGAAAGGTGAGGTGGGGTGATACATAAAACAAGGGTATCAAATTAGCTCAGATACCGTTCCATAAACCCAATATGTAATAGACAAGACCTACTCCTTGCTCAGAGAACTGGACTCAACACGCCCTATTCACCGCACAAGAATATATCTGACTAATAATAATCGTAAAACCTATGTATTGATATCTCTCTGTTAGTGTGTCAAGTGGGTGTAAAGCGGCATAAACACAGCAGTGAAAAGCAGCTAAACCCCATTATAAAAATAAATTACTTTGAAACACCCATGAAACAAAGACAGTGAAAGAGAGAGAAATTCTTACACAATGCGTTCAGGGGCTGTGATGCAACCTGGATTGACCATATCTAGACGCACAGCTGGATGAGACATAAGGGTGGACACTCTTGGGGCTGAGAGGTTTGGTGAGGTTGGGTGAGCAATCGCAGACCCTTTAAAGGAATACTGCGTGGTACCCATCGCATGGGTCCCAAATCTCCAGGTTCAAGGGCATCTTCCTACATCAAAAACATGCATGAGAAACCCAGAAGATGGTACACCGTGTGATGGGGAAAGGTTTCTAAAACGCACCTCATTTCTCATCGCCTTGTGCCCGGGTTCGCCATTCCAGCCGCTTTACTAGCAAGCTCCCTACTTGGAGCATCAGCACCTTTAACCTCCTGTTCCATACAGGTTGCAATTTGTCCTGAGGATAAACGGGAAGACGTGGAACCAACGAGAGACTAGCTCTTGGTGTTGGGACAGGCACAGGTCACTCTATTTTCCCATCAGAAAGAAGAATTAACCACAGGCTCAGCCTGCCCCCCGGAACCAGAACAGGGCCTCAAGCCATTCTGCGATTTTGCGGCCAGCTCCCATAAAAACGAGTTGTAAAATGGAGGTTCAGGGCACTGCAATTCACAAACCTGCAGAGTTATAAATGAGAACTCTCGTCCACAAATATATTGAGGGAAGGCAAAGAAGAGGATTTGAAATCAAGGCAGAATTGCAGGAAACAGATTTCAGGAGGTAGATACGAATCGCCTTTAAAGCACATGAAAAGCGGCAAAACGTTGACAATGATGCCCTTGGCCAAAAAGGGCGTATGCGTTTTTTCCTGAATATATTCAGGAAAAAACGCATACGCCCTTTTTGGCCAACCAAGCCACCTGGAAAGGCAAATCAGCGCTACAAAGAAGTCTCGCTTCCCATCGGTCAAAAGGGCCATGCTGAAAAAAGTGTCAAAACCAGAAATGCAGGACAGGCCATGGAGAAATGGGAGCCTTGCTACACTGATGGGCGGGATGTAAATTGCCAAGAGCCACTCTGGAGAAGTGTCCGGTGAGTCCTGAAACATCTGAAAAACACAGCTTAGAGAGCATAGGGCACTTCCACTCATGGGGGTATAAATTGGGAAAATTAAAAATCAGCAAGACACAAGCACCCCAAAGTTTAGGGCTGCTCTGTTGACCAGGACCTCCACTTCATTCCACCTTAAATATCCCAGGAAAGAGAAAAATGGATAAAGAAGTTGTGGTCCTTATGTACATTGGAATATCACTCAGCCAGGAAATCAATGTCGTAAGGTTAGTAGCAGCATGATGAGTGGATTTAGGTACGACGATTCTAAGTGAAATAAGTCACACAGAAAAGGACACTTCTCATAAGGTATCACTGATAGAGGGAATGTAAAAACCGTTACACTTGAACTGAATTACAAAACAGAACAGAGTCACACATGCAGAAAACACACTATGGCTGCTTAACGGGAAAGGTGAGGTGGGGTGATACATAAAACAAGGGTATCAAATTAGCTCAGATACCGTTCCATAAACCCAATATGTAATAGACAAGACCTACTCCTTGCTCAGAGAACTGGACTCAACACGCCCTATTCACCGCACAAGAATATATCTGACTAATAATAATCGTAAAACCTATGTATTGATATCTCTCTGTTAGTGTGTCAAGTGGGTGTAAAGCGGCATAAACACAGCAGTGAAAAGCAGCTAAACCCCATTATAAAAATAAATTACTTTGAAACACCCATGAAACAAAGACAGTGAAAGAGAGAGAAATTCTTACACAATGCGTTCAGGGGCTGTGATGCAACCTGGATTGACCATATCTAGACGCACAGCTGGATGAGACATAAGGGTGGACACTCTTGGGGCTGAGAGGTTTGGTGAGGTTGGGTGAGCAAACGCAGACCCTTTAAAGGAATACTGCGTGGTACCCATCGCATGGGTCCCAAATCTCCAGGTTCAAGGGCATCTTCCTACATCAAAAACATGCATGAGAAACCCAGAAGATGGTACACCGTGTGATGGGGAAAGGTTTCTAAAACGCACCTCATTTCTCATCTCCTTGTGCCCGGGTTCGCCATTCCAGCCGCTTTACTAGCAAGCTCCCTACTTGGAGCATCAGCACCTTTAACCTCCTGTTCCATACAGGTTGCAATTTGTCCTGAGGATAAACGGGAAGACGTGGAACCAACGAGAGACTAGCTCTTGGTGTTGGGACAGGCACAGGTCACTCTATTTTCCCATCAGAAAGAAGAATTAACCACAGGCTCAGCCTGCCCCCCGGAACCAGAACAGGGCCTGAAGCCATTCTGCGATTTTGCGGCCAGCTCCCATAAAAACGAGTTGTAAAATGGAGGTTCAGGGCACTGCAATTCACAAACCTGCAGAGTTATAAATGATAACTCTCGTCCACAAATATATTGAGGGAAGGCAAAGAAGAGGATTTGAAATCAAGGCAGAATTGCAGGAAACAGATTTCAGGAGGTAGATACGAATCGCCTTTAAAGCACATGAAAAGCGGCAAAACGTTGACAATGATGCCCTTGGCCAAAAAGGGCGTATGCGTTTTTTCCTGAATATATTCAGGAAAAAACGCATACGCCCTTTTTGGCCAACCAAGCCACCTGGAAAGGCAAATCAGCGCTACAAAGAAGTCTCGCTTCCCATCGGTCAAAAGGGCCATGCTGAAAAAAGTGTCAAAACCAGAAATGCAGGACAGGCCATGGAGAAATGGGAGCCTTGCTACACTGATGGGCGGGATGTAAATTGCCAAGAGCCACTCTGGAGAAGTGTCCGGTGAGTCCTGAAACATCTGAAAAACAAAGCTTAGAGAGCATAGGGCACTTCCACTCATGGGGGTATAAATTGGGAAAATTAAAAATCAGCAAGACACAAGCACCCCAAAGTTTAGGGCTGCTCTGTTGACCAGGACCTCCACTTCATTCCACCATAAATATCCCAGGAAAGAGAAAAATGGATAAAGAAGTTGTGGTCCTTATGTACATTGGAATATCACTCAGCCAGGAAATCAATGTCGTAAGGTTAGTAGCAGCATGATGAGTGGATTTAGGTACGACGATTCTAAGTGAAATAAGTCACACAGAAAAGGACACTTCTCATAAGGTATCACTGAGAGAGGGAATGTAAAAACCGTTACACTTGAACTGAATTACAAAACAGAACAGAGTCACACATGCAGAAAACACACTATGGCTGCTTAACGGGAAAGGTGAGGTGGGGTGATACATAAAACAAGGGTATCAAATTAGCTCAGATACCGTTCCATAAACCCAATATGTAATAGACAAGACCTACTCCTTGCTCAGAGAACTGGACTCAACACGCCCTATTCACCGCACAAGAATATATCTGACTAATAATAATCGTAAAACCTATGTATTGATATCTCTCTGTTAGTGTGTCAAGTGGGTGTAAAGCGGCATAAACACAGCAGTGAAAAGCAGCTAAACCCCATTATAAAAATAAATTACTTTGAAACACCCATGAAACAAAGACAGTGAAAGAGAGAGAAATTCTTACACAATGCGTTCAGGGGCTGTGATGCAACCTGGATTGACCATATCTAGACGCACAGCTGGATGAGACATAAGGGTGGACACTCTTGGGGCTGAGAGGTTTGGTGAGGTTGGGTGAGCAATCGCAGACCCTTTAAAGGAATACTGCGTGGTACCCATCGCATGGGTCCCAAATCTCCAGGTTCAAGGGCATCTTCCTACATCAAAAACATGCATGAGAAACCCAGAAGATGGTACACCGTGTGATGGGGAAAGGTTTCTAAAACGCACCTCATTTCTCATCGCCTTGTGCCCGGGTTCGCCATTCCAGCCGCTTTACTAGCAAGCTCCCTACTTGGAGCATCAGCACCTTTAACCTCCTGTTCCATACAGGTTGCAATTTGTCCTGAGGATAAACGGGAAGACGTGGAACCAACGAGAGACTAGCTCTTGGTGTTGGGACAGGCACAGGTCACTCTATTTTCCCATCAGAAAGAAGAATTAACCACAGGCTCAGCCTGCCCCCCGGAACCAGAACAGGGCCTCAAGCCATTCTGCGATTTTGCGGCCAGCTCCCATAAAAACGAGTTGTAAAATGGAGGTTCAGGGCACTGCAATTCACAAACCTGCAGAGTTATAAATGAGAACTCTCGTCCACAAATATATTGAGGGAAGGCAAAGAAGAGGATTTGAAATCAAGGCAGAATTGCAGGAAACAGATTTCAGGAGGTAGATACGAATCGCCTTTAAAGCACATGAAAAGCGGCAAAACGTTGACAATGATGCCCTTGGCCAAAAAGGGCGTATGCGTTTTTTCCTGAATATATTCAGGAAAAAACGCATACGCCCTTTTTGGCCAACCAAGCCACCTGGAAAGGCAAATCAGCGCTACAAAGAAGTCTCGCTTCCCATCGGTCAAAAGGGCCATGCTGAAAAAAGTGTCAAAACCAGAAATGCAGGACAGGCCATGGAGAAATGGGAGCCTTGCTACACTGATGGGCGGGATGTAAATTGCCAAGAGCCACTCTGGAGAAGTGTCCGGTGAGTCCTGAAACATCTGAAAAACAAAGCTTAGAGAGCATAGGGCACTTCCACTCATGGGGGTATAAATTGGGAAAATTAAAAATCAGCAAGACACAAGCACCCCAAAGTTTAGGGCTGCTCTGTTGACCAGGACCTCCACTTCATTCCACCATAAATATCCCAGGAAAGAGAAAAATGGATAAAGAAGTTGTGGTCCTTATGTACATTGGAATATCACTCAGCCAGGAAATCAATGTCGTAAGGTTAGTAGCAGCATGATGAGTGGATTTAGGTACGACGATTCTAAGTGAAATAAGTCACACAGAAAAGGACACTTCTCATAAGGTATCACTGAGAGAGGGAATGTAAAAACCGTTACACTTGAACTGAATTACAAAACAGAACAGAGTCACACATGCAGAAAACACACTATGGCTGCTTAACGGGAAAGGTGAGGTGGGGTGATACATAAAACAAGGGTATCAAATTAGCTCAGATACCGTTCCATAAACCCAATATGTAATAGACAAGACCTACTCCTTGCTCAGAGAACTGGACTCAACACGCCCTATTCACCGCACAAGAATATATCTGACTAATAATAATCGTAAAACCTATGTATTGATATCTCTCTGTTAGTGTGTCAAGTGGGTGTAAAGCGGCATAAACACAGCAGTGAAAAGCAGCTAAACCCCATTATAAAAATAAATTACTTTGAAACACCCATGAAACAAAGACAGTGAAAGAGAGAGAAATTCTTACACAATGCGTTCAGGGGCTGTGATGCAACCTGGATTGACCATATCTAGACGCACAGCTGGATGAGACATAAGGGTGGACACTCTTGGGGCTGAGAGGTTTGGTGAGGTTGGGTGAGCAATCGCAGACCCTTTAAAGGAATACTGCGTGGTACCCATCGCATGGGTCCCAAATCTCCAGGTTCAAGGGCATCTTCCTACATCAAAAACATGCATGAGAAACCCAGAAGATGGTACACCGTGTGATGGGGAAAGGTTTCTAAAACGCACCTCATTTCTCATCGCCTTGTGCCCGGGTTCGCCATTCCAGCCGCTTTACTAGCAAGCTCCCTACTTGGAGCATCAGCACCTTTAACCTCCTGTTCCATACAGGTTGCAATTTGTCCTGAGGATAAACGGGAAGACGTGGAACCAACGAGAGACTAGCTCTTGGTGTTGGGACAGGCACAGGTCACTCTATTTTCCCATCAGAAAGAAGAATTAACCACAGGCTCAGCCTGCCCCCCGGAACCAGAACAGGGCCTCAAGCCATTCTGCGATTTTGCGGCCAGCTCCCATAAAAACGAGTTGTAAAATGGAGGTTCAGGGCACTGCAATTCACAAACCTGCAGAGTTATAAATGAGAACTCTCGTCCACAAATATATTGAGGGAAGGCAAAGAAGAGGATTTGAAATCAAGGCAGAATTGCAGGAAACAGATTTCAGGAGGTAGATACGAATCGCCTTTAAAGCACATGAAAAGCGGCAAAACGTTGACAATGATGCCCTTGGCCAAAAAGGGCGTATGCGTTTTTTCCTGAATATATTCAGGAAAAAACGCATACGCCCTTTTTGGCCAACCAAGCCACCTGGAAAGGCAAATCAGCGCTACAAAGAAGTCTCGCTTCCCATCGGTCAAAAGGGCCATGCTGAAAAAAGTGTCAAAACCAGAAATGCAGGACAGGCCATGGAGAAATGGGAGCCTTGCTACACTGATGGGCGGGATGTAAATTGCCAAGAGCCACTCTGGAGAAGTGTCCGGTGAGTCCTGAAACATCTGAAAAACACAGCTTAGAGAGCATAGGGCACTTCCACTCATGGGGGTATAAATTGGGAAAATTAAAAATCAGCAAGACACAAGCACCCCAAAGTTTAGGGCTGCTCTGTTGACCAGGACCTCCACTTCATTCCACCTTAAATATCCCAGGAAAGAGAAAAATGGATAAAGAAGTTGTGGTCCTTATGTACATTGGAATATCACTCAGCCAGGAAATCAATGTCGTAAGGTTAGTAGCAGCATGATGAGTGGATTTAGGTACGACGATTCTAAGTGAAATAAGTCACACAGAAAAGGACACTTCTCATAAGGTATCACTGATAGAGGGAATGTAAAAACCGTTACACTTGAACTGAATTACAAAACAGAACAGAGTCACACATGCAGAAAACACACTATGGCTGCTTAACGGGAAAGGTGAGGTGGGGTGATACATAAAACAAGGGTATCAAATTAGCTCAGATACCGTTCCATAAACCCAATATGTAATAGACAAGACCTACTCCTTGCTCAGAGAACTGGACTCAACACGCCCTATTCACCGCACAAGAATATATCTGACTAATAATAATCGTAAAACCTATGTATTGATATCTCTCTGTTAGTGTGTCAAGTGGGTGTAAAGCGGCATAAACACAGCAGTGAAAAGCAGCTAAACCCCATTATAAAAATAAATTACTTTGAAACACCCATGAAACAAAGACAGTGAAAGAGAGAGAAATTCTTACACAATGCGTTCAGGGGCTGTGATGCAACCTGGATTGACCATATCTAGACGCACAGCTGGATGAGACATAAGGGTGGACACTCTTGGGGCTGAGAGGTTTGGTGAGGTTGGGTGAGCAAACGCAGACCCTTTAAAGGAATACTGCGTGGTACCCATCGCATGGGTCCCAAATCTCCAGGTTCAAGGGCATCTTCCTACATCAAAAACATGCATGAGAAACCCAGAAGATGGTACACCGTGTGATGGGGAAAGGTTTCTAAAACGCACCTCATTTCTCATCGCCTTGTGCCCGGGTTCGCCATTCCAGCCACTTTACTAGCAAGCTCCCTACTTGGAGCATCAGCACCTTTAACCTCCTGTTCCATACAGGTTGCAATTTGTCCTGAGGATAAACGGGAAGACGTGGAACCAACGAGAGACTAGCTCTTGGTGTTGGGACAGGCACAGGTCACTCTATTTTCCCATCAGAAAGAAGAATTAACCACAGGCTCAGCCTGCCCCACGGAACCAGAACAGGGCCTGGAGCCATTATGCGATTTTGCGGCCAGCTCCCATAAAAACGAGTTGTAAAATCGAGGTTCAGGGCACTGCAATTCACAAACCTGCAGAGTTATAAATGATAACTCTCGTCCACAAATATATTGAGGGAAGGCAAAGAAGAGGATTTGAAATCAAGGCAGAATTGCAGGAAACAGATTTCAGGAGGTAGATACGAATCGCCTTTAAAGCACATGAAAAGCGGCAAAACGTTGACAATGATGCCCTTGGCCAAAAAGGGCGTATGCGTTTTTTCCTGAATATATTCAGGAAAAAACGCATACGCCCTTTTTGGCCAACCAAGCCACCTGGAAAGGCAAATCAGCGCTACAAAGAAGTCTCGCTTCCCATCGGTCAAAAGGGCCATGCTGAAAAAAGTGTCAAAACCAGAAATGCAGGACAGGCCATGGAGAAATGGGAGCCTTGCTACACTGATGGGCGGGATGTAAATTGCCAAGAGCCACTCTGGAGAAGTGTCCGGTGAGTCCTGAAACATCTGAAAAACAAAGCTTAGAGAGCATAGGGCACTTCCACTCATGGGGGTATAAATTGGGAAAATTAAAAATCAGCAAGACACAAGCACCCCAAAGTTTAGGGCTGCTCTGTTGACCAGGACCTCCACTTCATTCCACCATAAATATCCCAGGAAAGAGAAAAATGGATAAAGAAGTTGTGGTCCTTATGTACATTGGAATATCACTCAGCCAGGAAATCAATGTCGTAAGGTTAGTAGCAGCATGATGAGTGGATTTAGGTACGACGATTCTAAGTGAAATAAGTCACACAGAAAAGGACACTTCTCATAAGGTATCACTGATAGAGGGAATGTAAAAACCGTTACACTTGAACTGAATTACAAAACAGAACAGAGTCACACATGCAGAAAACACACTATGGCTGCTTAACGGGAAAGGTGAGGTGGGGTGATACATAAAACAAGGGTATCAAATTAGCTCAGATACCGTTCCATAAACCCAATATGTAATAGACAAGACCTACTCCTTGCTCAGAGAACTGGACTCAACACGCCCTATTCACCGCACAAGAATATATCTGACTAATAATAATCGTAAAACCTATGTATTGATATCTCTCTGTTAGTGTGTCAAGTGGGTGTAAAGCGGCATAAACACAGCAGTGAAAAGCAGCTAAACCCCATTATAAAAATAAATTACTTTGAAACACCCATGAAACAAAGACAGTGAAAGAGAGAGAAATTCTTACACAATGCGTTCAGGGGCTGTGATGCAACCTGGATTGACCATATCTAGACGCACAGCTGGATGAGACATAAGGGTGGACACTCTTGGGGCTGAGAGGTTTGGTGAGGTTGGGTGAGCAATCGCAGACCCTTTAAAGGAATACTGCGTGGTACCCATCGCATGGGTCCCAAATCTCCAGGTTCAAGGGCATCTTCCTACATCAAAAACATGCATGAGAAACCCAGAAGATGGTACACCGTGTGATGGGGAAAGGTTTCTAAAACGCACCTCATTTCTCATCGCCTTGTGCCCGGGTTCGCCATTCCAGCCGCTTTACTAGCAAGCTCCCTACTTGGAGCATCAGCACCTTTAACCTCCTGTTCCATACAGGTTGCAATTTGTCCTGAGGATAAACGGGAAGACGTGGAACCAACGAGAGACTAGCTCTTGGTGTTGGGACAGGCACAGGTCACTCTATTTTCCCATCAGAAAGAAGAATTAACCACAGGCTCAGCCTGCCCCCCGGAACCAGAACAGGGCCTCAAGCCATTCTGCGATTTTGCGG
This sequence comes from Balaenoptera borealis, assembly GCF_965194805.1. Lineage (NCBI taxonomy): Eukaryota > Metazoa > Chordata > Mammalia > Artiodactyla > Balaenopteridae > Balaenoptera > Balaenoptera borealis. The sequence continues at coordinate 47,493 of NW_028122896.1, forward strand.
CCAGCTCCCATAAAAACGAGTTGTAAAATGGAGGTTCAGGGCACTGCAATTCACAAACCTGCAGAGTTATAAATGAGAACTCTCGTCCACAAATATATTGAGGGAAGGCAAAGAAGAGGATTTGAAATCAAGGCAGAATTGCAGGAAACAGATTTCAGGAGGTAGATACGAATCGCCTTTAAAGCACATGAAAAGCGGCAAAACGTTGACAATGATGCCCTTGGCCAAAAAGGGCGTATGCGTTTTTTCCTGAATATATTCAGGAAAAAACGCATACGCCCTTTTTGGCCAACCAAGCCACCTGGAAAGGCAAATCAGCGCTACAAAGAAGTCTCGCTTCCCATCGGTCAAAAGGGCCATGCTGAAAAAAGTGTCAAAACCAGAAATGCAGGACAGGCCATGGAGAAATGGGAGCCTTGCTACACTGATGGGCGGGATGTAAATTGCCAAGAGCCACTCTGGAGAAGTGTCCGGTGAGTCCTGAAACATCTGAAAAACACAGCTTAGAGAGCATAGGGCACTTCCACTCATGGGGGTATAAATTGGGAAAATTAAAAATCAGCAAGACACAAGCACCCCAAAGTTTAGGGCTGCTCTGTTGACCAGGACCTCCACTTCATTCCACCTTAAATATCCCAGGAAAGAGAAAAATGGATAAAGAAGTTGTGGTCCTTATGTACATTGGAATATCACTCAGCCAGGAAATCAATGTCGTAAGGTTAGTAGCAGCATGATGAGTGGATTTAGGTACGACGATTCTAAGTGAAATAAGTCACACAGAAAAGGACACTTCTCATAAGGTATCACTGAGAGAGGGAATGTAAAAACCGTTACACTTGAACTGAATTACAAAACAGAACAGAGTCACACATGCAGAAAACACACTATGGCTGCTTAACGGGAAAGGTGAGGTGGGGTGATACATAAAACAAGGGTATCAAATTAGCTCAGATACCGTTCCATAAACCCAATATGTAATAGACAAGACCTACTCCTTGCTCAGAGAACTGGACTCAACACGCCCTATTCACCGCACAAGAATATATCTGACTAATAATAATCGTAAAACCTATGTATTGATATCTCTCTGTTAGTGTGTCAAGTGGGTGTAAAGCGGCATAAACACAGCAGTGAAAAGCAGCTAAACCCCATTATAAAAATAAATTACTTTGAAACACCCATGAAACAAAGACAGTGAAAGAGAGAGAAATTCTTACACAATGCGTTCAGGGGCTGTGATGCAACCTGGATTGACCATATCTAGACGCACAGCTGGATGAGACATAAGGGTGGACACTCTTGGGGCTGAGAGGTTTGGTGAGGTTGGGTGAGCAATCGCAGACCCTTTAAAGGAATACTGCGTGGTACCCATCGCATGGGTCCCAAATCTCCAGGTTCAAGGGCATCTTCCTACATCAAAAACATGCATGAGAAACCCAGAAGATGGTACACCGTGTGATGGGGAAAGGTTTCTAAAACGCACCTCATTTCTCATCGCCTTGTGCCCGGGTTCGCCATTCCAGCCGCTTTACTAGCAAGCTCCCTACTTGGAGCATCAGCACCTTTAACCTCCTGTTCCATACAGGTTGCAATTTGTCCTGAGGATAAACGGGAAGACGTGGAACCAACGAGAGACTAGCTCTTGGTGTTGGGACAGGCACAGGTCACTCTATTTTCCCATCAGAAAGAAGAATTAACCACAGGCTCAGCCTGCCCCCCGGAACCAGAACAGGGCCTCAAGCCATTCTGCGATTTTGCGGCCAGCTCCCATAAAAACGAGTTGTAAAATGGAGGTTCAGGGCACTGCAATTCACAAACCTGCAGAGTTATAAATGAGAACTCTCGTCCACAAATATATTGAGGGAAGGCAAAGAAGAGGATTTGAAATCAAGGCAGAATTGCAGGAAACAGATTTCAGGAGGTAGATACGAATCGCCTTTAAAGCACATGAAAAGCGGCAAAACGTTGACAATGATGCCCTTGGCCAAAAAGGGCGTATGCGTTTTTTCCTGAATATATTCAGGAAAAAACGCATACGCCCTTTTTGGCCAACCAAGCCACCTGGAAAGGCAAATCAGCGCTACAAAGAAGTCTCGCTTCCCATCGGTCAAAAGGGCCATGCTGAAAAAAGTGTCAAAACCAGAAATGCAGGACAGGCCATGGAGAAATGGGAGCCTTGCTACACTGATGGGCGGGATGTAAATTGCCAAGAGCCACTCTGGAGAAGTGTCCGGTGAGTCCTGAAACATCTGAAAAACACAGCTTAGAGAGCATAGGGCACTTCCACTCATGGGGGTATAAATTGGGAAAATTAAAAATCAGCAAGACACAAGCACCCCAAAGTTTAGGGCTGCTCTGTTGACCAGGACCTCCACTTCATTCCACCTTAAATATCCCAGGAAAGAGAAAAATGGATAAAGAAGTTGTGGTCCTTATGTACATTGGAATATCACTCAGCCAGGAAATCAATGTCGTAAGGTTAGTAGCAGCATGATGAGTGGATTTAGGTACGACGATTCTAAGTGAAATAAGTCACACAGAAAAGGACACTTCTCATAAGGTATCACTGATAGAGGGAATGTAAAAACCGTTACACTTGAACTGAATTACAAAACAGAACAGAGTCACACATGCAGAAAACACACTATGGCTGCTTAACGGGAAAGGTGAGGTGGGGTGATACATAAAACAAGGGTATCAAATTAGCTCAGATACCGTTCCATAAACCCAATATGTAATAGACAAGACCTACTCCTTGCTCAGAGAACTGGACTCAACACGCCCTATTCACCGCACAAGAATATATCTGACTAATAATAATCGTAAAACCTATGTATTGATATCTCTCTGTTAGTGTGTCAAGTGGGTGTAAAGCGGCATAAACACAGCAGTGAAAAGCAGCTAAACCCCATTATAAAAATAAATTACTTTGAAACACCCATGAAACAAAGACAGTGAAAGAGAGAGAAATTCTTACACAATGCGTTCAGGGGCTGTGATGCAACCTGGATTGACCATATCTAGACGCACAGCTGGATGAGACATAAGGGTGGACACTCTTGGGGCTGAGAGGTTTGGTGAGGTTGGGTGAGCAAACGCAGACCCTTTAAAGGAATACTGCGTGGTACCCATCGCATGGGTCCCAAATCTCCAGGTTCAAGGGCATCTTCCTACATCAAAAACATGCATGAGAAACCCAGAAGATGGTACACCGTGTGATGGGGAAAGGTTTCTAAAACGCACCTCATTTCTCATCGCCTTGTGCCCGGGTTCGCCATTCCAGCCACTTTACTAGCAAGCTCCCTACTTGGAGCATCAGCACCTTTAACCTCCTGTTCCATACAGGTTGCAATTTGTCCTGAGGATAAACGGGAAGACGTGGAACCAACGAGAGACTAGCTCTTGGTGTTGGGACAGGCACAGGTCACTCTATTTTCCCATCAGAAAGAAGAATTAACCACAGGCTCAGCCTGCCCCACGGAACCAGAACAGGGCCTGGAGCCATTATGCGATTTTGCGGCCAGCTCCCATAAAAACGAGTTGTAAAATCGAGGTTCAGGGCACTGCAATTCACAAACCTGCAGAGTTATAAATGATAACTCTCGTCCACAAATATATTGAGGGAAGGCAAAGAAGAGGATTTGAAATCAAGGCAGAATTGCAGGAAACAGATTTCAGGAGGTAGATACGAATCGCCTTTAAAGCACATGAAAAGCGGCAAAACGTTGACAATGATGCCCTTGGCCAAAAAGGGCGTATGCGTTTTTTCCTGAATATATTCAGGAAAAAACGCATACGCCCTTTTTGGCCAACCAAGCCACCTGGAAAGGCAAATCAGCGCTACAAAGAAGTCTCGCTTCCCATCGGTCAAAAGGGCCATGCTGAAAAAAGTGTCAAAACCAGAAATGCAGGACAGGCCATGGAGAAATGGGAGCCTTGCTACACTGATGGGCGGGATGTAAATTGCCAAGAGCCACTCTGGAGAAGTGTCCGGTGAGTCCTGAAACATCTGAAAAACAAAGCTTAGAGAGCATAGGGCACTTCCACTCATGGGGGTATAAATTGGGAAAATTAAAAATCAGCAAGACACAAGCACCCCAAAGTTTAGGGCTGCTCTGTTGACCAGGACCTCCACTTCATTCCACCATAAATATCCCAGGAAAGAGAAAAATGGATAAAGAAGTTGTGGTCCTTATGTACATTGGAATATCACTCAGCCAGGAAATCAATGTCGTAAGGTTAGTAGCAGCATGATGAGTGGATTTAGGTACGACGATTCTAAGTGAAATAAGTCACACAGAAAAGGACACTTCTCATAAGGTATCACTGAGAGAGGGAATGTAAAAACCGTTACACTTGAACTGAATTACAAAACAGAACAGAGTCACACATGCAGAAAACACACTATGGCTGCTTAACGGGAAAGGTGAGGTGGGGTGATACATAAAACAAGGGTATCAAATTAGCTCAGATACCGTTCCATAAACCCAATATGTAATAGACAAGACCTACTCCTTGCTCAGAGAACTGGACTCAACACGCCCTATTCACCGCACAAGAATATATCTGACTAATAATAATCGTAAAACCTATGTATTGATATCTCTCTGTTAGTGTGTCAAGTGGGTGTAAAGCGGCATAAACACAGCAGTGAAAAGCAGCTAAACCCCATTATAAAAATAAATTACTTTGAAACACCCATGAAACAAAGACAGTGAAAGAGAGAGAAATTCTTACACAATGCGTTCAGGGGCTGTGATGCAACCTGGATTGACCATATCTAGACGCACAGCTGGATGAGACATAAGGGTGGACACTCTTGGGGCTGAGAGGTTTGGTGAGGTTGGGTGAGCAATCGCAGACCCTTTAAAGGAATACTGCGTGGTACCCATCGCATGGGTCCCAAATCTCCAGGTTCAAGGGCATCTTCCTACATCAAAAACATGCATGAGAAACCCAGAAGATGGTACACCGTGTGATGGGGAAAGGTTTCTAAAACGCACCTCATTTCTCATCGCCTTGTGCCCGGGTTCGCCATTCCAGCCGCTTTACTAGCAAGCTCCCTACTTGGAGCATCAGCACCTTTAACCTCCTGTTCCATACAGGTTGCAATTTGTCCTGAGGATAAACGGGAAGACGTGGAACCAACGAGAGACTAGCTCTTGGTGTTGGGACAGGCACAGGTCACTCTATTTTCCCATCAGAAAGAAGAATTAACCACAGGCTCAGCCTGCCCCCCGGAACCAGAACAGGGCCTCAAGCCATTCTGCGATTTTGCGGCCAGCTCCCATAAAAACGAGTTGTAAAATGGAGGTTCAGGGCACTGCAATTCACAAACCTGCAGAGTTATAAATGAGAACTCTCGTCCACAAATATATTGAGGGAAGGCAAAGAAGAGGATTTGAAATCAAGGCAGAATTGCAGGAAACAGATTTCAGGAGGTAGATACGAATCGCCTTTAAAGCACATGAAAAGCGGCAAAACGTTGACAATGATGCCCTTGGCCAAAAAGGGCGTATGCGTTTTTTCCTGAATATATTCAGGAAAAAACGCATACGCCCTTTTTGGCCAACCAAGCCACCTGGAAAGGCAAATCAGCGCTACAAAGAAGTCTCGCTTCCCATCGGTCAAAAGGGCCATGCTGAAAAAAGTGTCAAAACCAGAAATGCAGGACAGGCCATGGAGAAATGGGAGCCTTGCTACACTGATGGGCGGGATGTAAATTGCCAAGAGCCACTCTGGAGAAGTGTCCGGTGAGTCCTGAAACATCTGAAAAACACAGCTTAGAGAGCATAGGGCACTTCCACTCATGGGGGTATAAATTGGGAAAATTAAAAATCAGCAAGACACAAGCACCCCAAAGTTTAGGGCTGCTCTGTTGACCAGGACCTCCACTTCATTCCACCTTAAATATCCCAGGAAAGAGAAAAATGGATAAAGAAGTTGTGGTCCTTATGTACATTGGAATATCACTCAGCCAGGAAATCAATGTCGTAAGGTTAGTAGCAGCATGATGAGTGGATTTAGGTACGACGATTCTAAGTGAAATAAGTCACACAGAAAAGGACACTTCTCATAAGGTATCACTGATAGAGGGAATGTAAAAACCGTTACACTTGAACTGAATTACAAAACAGAACAGAGTCACACATGCAGAAAACACACTATGGCTGCTTAACGGGAAAGGTGAGGTGGGGTGATACATAAAACAAGGGTATCAAATTAGCTCAGATACCGTTCCATAAACCCAATATGTAATAGACAAGACCTACTCCTTGCTCAGAGAACTGGACTCAACACGCCCTATTCACCGCACAAGAATATATCTGACTAATAATAATCGTAAAACCTATGTATTGATATCTCTCTGTTAGTGTGTCAAGTGGGTGTAAAGCGGCATAAACACAGCAGTGAAAAGCAGCTAAACCCCATTATAAAAATAAATTACTTTGAAACACCCATGAAACAAAGACAGTGAAAGAGAGAGAAATTCTTACACAATGCGTTCAGGGGCTGTGATGCAACCTGGATTGACCATATCTAGACGCACAGCTGGATGAGACATAAGGGTGGACACTCTTGGGGCTGAGAGGTTTGGTGAGGTTGGGTGAGCAAACGCAGACCCTTTAAAGGAATACTGCGTGGTACCCATCGCATGGGTCCCAAATCTCCAGGTTCAAGGGCATCTTCCTACATCAAAAACATGCATGAGAAACCCAGAAGATGGTACACCGTGTGATGGGGAAAGGTTTCTAAAACGCACCTCATTTCTCATCTCCTTGTGCCCGGGTTCGCCATTCCAGCCGCTTTACTAGCAAGCTCCCTACTTGGAGCATCAGCACCTTTAACCTCCTGTTCCATACAGGTTGCAATTTGTCCTGAGGATAAACGGGAAGACGTGGAACCAACGAGAGACTAGCTCTTGGTGTTGGGACAGGCACAGGTCACTCTATTTTCCCATCAGAAAGAAGAATTAACCACAGGCTCAGCCTGCCCCCCGGAACCAGAACAGGGCCTGAAGCCATTCTGCGATTTTGCGGCCAGCTCCCATAAAAACGAGTTGTAAAATGGAGGTTCAGGGCACTGCAATTCACAAACCTGCAGAGTTATAAATGATAACTCTCGTCCACAAATATATTGAGGGAAGGCAAAGAAGAGGATTTGAAATCAAGGCAGAATTGCAGGAAACAGATTTCAGGAGGTAGATACGAATCGCCTTTAAAGCACATGAAAAGCGGCAAAACGTTGACAATGATGCCCTTGGCCAAAAAGGGCGTATGCGTTTTTTCCTGAATATATTCAGGAAAAAACGCATACGCCCTTTTTGGCCAACCAAGCCACCTGGAAAGGCAAATCAGCGCTACAAAGAAGTCTCGCTTCCCATCGGTCAAAAGGGCCATGCTGAAAAAAGTGTCAAAACCAGAAATGCAGGACAGGCCATGGAGAAATGGGAGCCTTGCTACACTGATGGGCGGGATGTAAATTGCCAAGAGCCACTCTGGAGAAGTGTCCGGTGAGTCCTGAAACATCTGAAAAACAAAGCTTAGAGAGCATAGGGCACTTCCACTCATGGGGGTATAAATTGGGAAAATTAAAAATCAGCAAGACACAAGCACCCCAAAGTTTAGGGCTGCTCTGTTGACCAGGACCTCCACTTCATTCCACCATAAATATCCCAGGAAAGAGAAAAATGGATAAAGAAGTTGTGGTCCTTATGTACATTGGAATATCACTCAGCCAGGAAATCAATGTCGTAAGGTTAGTAGCAGCATGATGAGTGGATTTAGGTACGACGATTCTAAGTGAAATAAGTCACACAGAAAAGGACACTTCTCATAAGGTATCACTGAGAGAGGGAATGTAAAAACCGTTACACTTGAACTGAATTACAAAACAGAACAGAGTCACACATGCAGAAAACACACTATGGCTGCTTAACGGGAAAGGTGAGGTGGGGTGATACATAAAACAAGGGTATCAAATTAGCTCAGATACCGTTCCATAAACCCAATATGTAATAGACAAGACCTACTCCTTGCTCAGAGAACTGGACTCAACACGCCCTATTCACCGCACAAGAATATATCTGACTAATAATAATCGTAAAACCTATGTATTGATATCTCTCTGTTAGTGTGTCAAGTGGGTGTAAAGCGGCATAAACACAGCAGTGAAAAGCAGCTAAACCCCATTATAAAAATAAATTACTTTGAAACACCCATGAAACAAAGACAGTGAAAGAGAGAGAAATTCTTACACAATGCGTTCAGGGGCTGTGATGCAACCTGGATTGACCATATCTAGACGCACAGCTGGATGAGACATAAGGGTGGACACTCTTGGGGCTGAGAGGTTTGGTGAGGTTGGGTGAGCAATCGCAGACCCTTTAAAGGAATACTGCGTGGTACCCATCGCATGGGTCCCAAATCTCCAGGTTCAAGGGCATCTTCCTACATCAAAAACATGCATGAGAAACCCAGAAGATGGTACACCGTGTGATGGGGAAAGGTTTCTAAAACGCACCTCATTTCTCATCGCCTTGTGCCCGGGTTCGCCATTCCAGCCGCTTTACTAGCAAGCTCCCTACTTGGAGCATCAGCACCTTTAACCTCCTGTTCCATACAGGTTGCAATTTGTCCTGAGGATAAACGGGAAGACGTGGAACCAACGAGAGACTAGCTCTTGGTGTTGGGACAGGCACAGGTCACTCTATTTTCCCATCAGAAAGAAGAATTAACCACAGGCTCAGCCTGCCCCCCGGAACCAGAACAGGGCCTCAAGCCATTCTGCGATTTTGCGGCCAGCTCCCATAAAAACGAGTTGTAAAATGGAGGTTCAGGGCACTGCAATTCACAAACCTGCAGAGTTATAAATGAGAACTCTCGTCCACAAATATATTGAGGGAAGGCAAAGAAGAGGATTTGAAATCAAGGCAGAATTGCAGGAAACAGATTTCAGGAGGTAGATACGAATCGCCTTTAAAGCACATGAAAAGCGGCAAAACGTTGACAATGATGCCCTTGGCCAAAAAGGGCGTATGCGTTTTTTCCTGAATATATTCAGGAAAAAACGCATACGCCCTTTTTGGCCAACCAAGCCACCTGGAAAGGCAAATCAGCGCTACAAAGAAGTCTCGCTTCCCATCGGTCAAAAGGGCCATGCTGAAAAAAGTGTCAAAACCAGAAATGCAGGACAGGCCATGGAGAAATGGGAGCCTTGCTACACTGATGGGCGGGATGTAAATTGCCAAGAGCCACTCTGGAGAAGTGTCCGGTGAGTCCTGAAACATCTGAAAAACACAGCTTAGAGAGCATAGGGCACTTCCACTCATGGGGGTATAAATTGGGAAAATTAAAAATCAGCAAGACACAAGCACCCCAAAGTTTAGGGCTGCTCTGTTGACCAGGACCTCCACTTCATTCCACCTTAAATATCCCAGGAAAGAGAAAAATGGATAAAGAAGTTGTGGTCCTTATGTACATTGGAATATCACTCAGCCAGGAAATCAATGTCGTAAGGTTAGTAGCAGCATGATGAGTGGATTTAGGTACGACGATTCTAAGTGAAATAAGTCACACAGAAAAGGACACTTCTCATAAGGTATCACTGATAGAGGGAATGTAAAAACCGTTACACTTGAACTGAATTACAAAACAGAACAGAGTCACACATGCAGAAAACACACTATGGCTGCTTAACGGGAAAGGTGAGGTGGGGTGATACATAAAACAAGGGTATCAAATTAGCTCAGATACCGTTCCATAAACCCAATATGTAATAGACAAGACCTACTCCTTGCTCAGAGAACTGGACTCAACACGCCCTATTCACCGCACAAGAATATATCTGACTAATAATAATCGTAAAACCTATGTATTGATATCTCTCTGTTAGTGTGTCAAGTGGGTGTAAAGCGGCATAAACACAGCAGTGAAAAGCAGCTAAACCCCATTATAAAAATAAATTACTTTGAAACACCCATGAAACAAAGACAGTGAAAGAGAGAGAAATTCTTACACAATGCGTTCAGGGGCTGTGATGCAACCTGGATTGACCATATCTAGACGCACAGCTGGATGAGACATAAGGGTGGACACTCTTGGGGCTGAGAGGTTTGGTGAGGTTGGGTGAGCAAACGCAGACCCTTTAAAGGAATACTGCGTGGTACCCATCGCATGGGTCCCAAATCTCCAGGTTCAAGGGCATCTTCCTACATCAAAAACATGCATGAGAAACCCAGAAGATGGTACACCGTGTGATGGGGAAAGGTTTCTAAAACGCACCTCATTTCTCATCGCCTTGTGCCCGGGTTCGCCATTCCAGCCACTTTACTAGCAAGCTCCCTACTTGGAGCATCAGCACCTTTAACCTCCTGTTCCATACAGGTTGCAATTTGTCCTGAGGATAAACGGGAAGACGTGGAACCAACGAGAGACTAGCTCTTGGTGTTGGGACAGGCACAGGTCACTCTATTTTCCCATCAGAAAGAAGAATTAACCACAGGCTCAGCCTGCCCCACGGAACCAGAACAGGGCCTGGAGCCATTATGCGATTTTGCGGCCAGCTCCCATAAAAACGAGTTGTAAAATCGAGGTTCAGGGCACTGCAATTCACAAACCTGCAGAGTTATAAATGATAACTCTCGTCCACAAATATATTGAGGGAAGGCAAAGAAGAGGATTTGAAATCAAGGCAGAATTGCAGGAAACAGATTTCAGGAGGTAGATACGAATCGCCTTTAAAGCACATGAAAAGCGGCAAAACGTTGACAATGATGCCCTTGGCCAAAAAGGGCGTATGCGTTTTTTCCTGAATATATTCAGGAAAAAACGCATACGCCCTTTTTGGCCAACCAAGCCACCTGGAAAGGCAAATCAGCGCTACAAAGAAGTCTCGCTTCCCATCGGTCAAAAGGGCCATGCTGAAAAAAGTGTCAAAACCAGAAATGCAGGACAGGCCATGGAGAAATGGGAGCCTTGCTACACTGATGGGCGGGATGTAAATTGCCAAGAGCCACTCTGGAGAAGTGTCCGGTGAGTCCTGAAACATCTGAAAAACAAAGCTTAGAGAGCATAGGGCACTTCCACTCATGGGGGTATAAATTGGGAAAATTAAAAATCAGCAAGACACAAGCACCCCAAAGTTTAGGGCTGCTCTGTTGACCAGGACCTCCACTTCATTCCACCATAAATATCCCAGGAAAGAGAAAAATGGATAAAGAAGTTGTGGTCCTTATGTACATTGGAATATCACTCAGCCAGGAAATCAATGTCGTAAGGTTAGTAGCAGCATGATGAGTGGATTTAGGTACGACGATTCTAAGTGAAATAAGTCACACAGAAAAGGACACTTCTCATAAGGTATCACTGATAGAGGGAATGTAAAAACCGTTACACTTGAACTGAATTACAAAACAGAACAGAGTCACACATGCAGAAAACACACTATGGCTGCTTAACGGGAAAGGTGAGGTGGGGTGATACATAAAACAAGGGTATCAAATTAGCTCAGATACCGTTCCATAAACCCAATATGTAATAGACAAGACCTACTCCTTGCTCAGAGAACTGGACTCAACACGCCCTATTCACCGCACAAGAATATATCTGACTAATAATAATCGTAAAACCTATGTATTGATATCTCTCTGTTAGTGTGTCAAGTGGGTGTAAAGCGGCATAAACACAGCAGTGAAAAGCAGCTAAACCCCATTATAAAAATAAATTACTTTGAAACACCCATGAAACAAAGACAGTGAAAGAGAGAGAAATTCTTACACAATGCGTTCAGGGGCTGTGATGCAACCTGGATTGACCATATCTAGACGCACAGCTGGATGAGACATAAGGGTGGACACTCTTGGGGCTGAGAGGTTTGGTGAGGTTGGGTGAGCAATCGCAGACCCTTTAAAGGAATACTGCGTGGTACCCATCGCATGGGTCCCAAATCTCCAGGTTCAAGGGCATCTTCCTACATCAAAAACATGCATGAGAAACCCAGAAGATGGTACACCGTGTGATGGGGAAAGGTTTCTAAAACGCACCTCATTTCTCATCGCCTTGTGCCCGGGTTCGCCATTCCAGCCGCTTTACTAGCAAGCTCCCTACTTGGAGCATCAGCACCTTTAACCTCCTGTTCCATACAGGTTGCAATTTGTCCTGAGGATAAACGGGAAGACGTGGAACCAACGAGAGACTAGCTCTTGGTGTTGGGACAGGCACAGGTCACTCTATTTTCCCATCAGAAAGAAGAATTAACCACAGGCTCAGCCTGCCCCCCGGAACCAGAACAGGGCCTCAAGCCATTCTGCGATTTTGCGGCCAGCTCCCATAAAAACGAGTTGTAAAATGGAGGTTCAGGGCACTGCAATTCACAAACCTGCAGAGTTATAAATGAGAACTCTCGTCCACAAATATATTGAGGGAAGGCAAAGAAGAGGATTTGAAATCAAGGCAGAATTGCAGGAAACAGATTTCAGGAGGTAGATACGAATCGCCTTTAAAGCACATGAAAAGCGGCAAAACGTTGACAATGATGCCCTTGGCCAAAAAGGGCGTATGCGTTTTTTCCTGAATATATTCAGGAAAAAACGCATACGCCCTTTTTGGCCAACCAAGCCACCTGGAAAGGCAAATCAGCGCTACAAAGAAGTCTCGCTTCCCATCGGTCAAAAGGGCCATGCTGAAAAAAGTGTCAAAACCAGAAATGCAGGACAGGCCATGGAGAAATGGGAGCCTTGCTACACTGATGGGCGGGATGTAAATTGCCAAGAGCCACTCTGGAGAAGTGTCCGGTGAGTCCTGAAACATCTGAAAAACACAGCTTAGAGAGCATAGGGCACTTCCACTCATGGGGGTATAAATTGGGAAAATTAAAAATCAGCAAGACACAAGCACCCCAAAGTTTAGGGCTGCTCTGTTGACCAGGACCTCCACTTCATTCCACCTTAAATATCCCAGGAAAGAGAAAAATGGATAAAGAAGTTGTGGTCCTTATGTACATTGGAATATCACTCAGCCAGGAAATCAATGTCGTAAGGTTAGTAGCAGCATGATGAGTGGATTTAGGTACGACGATTCTAAGTGAAATAAGTCACACAGAAAAGGACACTTCTCATAAGGTATCACTGAGAGAGGGAATGTAAAAACCGTTACACTTGAACTGAATTACAAAACAGAACAGAGTCACACATGCAGAAAACACACTATGGCTGCTTAACGGGAAAGGTGAGGTGGGGTGATACATAAAACAAGGGTATCAAATTAGCTCAGATACCGTTCCATAAACCCAATATGTAATAGACAAGACCTACTCCTTGCTCAGAGAACTGGACTCAACACGCCCTATTCACCGCACAAGAATATATCTGACTAATAATAATCGTAAAACCTATGTATTGATATCTCTCTGTTAGTGTGTCAAGTGGGTGTAAAGCGGCATAAACACAGCAGTGAAAAGCAGCTAAACCCCATTATAAAAATAAATTACTTTGAAACACCCATGAAACAAAGACAGTGAAAGAGAGAGAAATTCTTACACAATGCGTTCAGGGGCTGTGATGCAACCTGGATTGACCATATCTAGACGCACAGCTGGATGAGACATAAGGGTGGACACTCTTGGGGCTGAGAGGTTTGGTGAGGTTGGGTGAGCAATCGCAGACCCTTTAAAGGAATACTGCGTGGTACCCATCGCATGGGTCCCAAATCTCCAGGTTCAAGGGCATCTTCCTACATCAAAAACATGCATGAGAAACCCAGAAGATGGTACACCGTGTGATGGGGAAAGGTTTCTAAAACGCACCTCATTTCTCATCGCCTTGTGCCCGGGTTCGCCATTCCAGCCGCTTTACTAGCAAGCTCCCTACTTGGAGCATCAGCACCTTTAACCTCCTGTTCCATACAGGTTGCAATTTGTCCTGAGGATAAACGGGAAGACGTGGAACCAACGAGAGACTAGCTCTTGGTGTTGGGACAGGCACAGGTCACTCTATTTTCCCATCAGAAAGAAGAATTAACCACAGGCTCAGCCTGCCCCCCGGAACCAGAACAGGGCCTCAAGCCATTCTGCGATTTTGCGGCCAGCTCCCATAAAAACGAGTTGTAAAATGGAGGTTCAGGGCACTGCAATTCACAAACCTGCAGAGTTATAAATGAGAACTCTCGTCCACAAATATATTGAGGGAAGGCAAAGAAGAGGATTTGAAATCAAGGCAGAATTGCAGGAAACAGATTTCAGGAGGTAGATACGAATCGCCTTTAAAGCACATGAAAAGCGGCAAAACGTTGACAATGATGCCCTTGGCCAAAAAGGGCGTATGCGTTTTTTCCTGAATATATTCAGGAAAAAACGCATACGCCCTTTTTGGCCAACCAAGCCACCTGGAAAGGCAAATCAGCGCTACAAAGAAGTCTCGCTTCCCATCGGTCAAAAGGGCCATGCTGAAAAAAGTGTCAAAACCAGAAATGCAGGACAGGCCATGGAGAAATGGGAGCCTTGCTACACTGATGGGCGGGATGTAAATTGCCAAGAGCCACTCTGGAGAAGTGTCCGGTGAGTCCTGAAACATCTGAAAAACACAGCTTAGAGAGCATAGGGCACTTCCACTCATGGGGGTATAAATTGGGAAAATTAAAAATCAGCAAGACACAAGCACCCCAAAGTTTAGGGCTGCTCTGTTGACCAGGACCTCCACTTCATTCCACCTTAAATATCCCAGGAAAGAGAAAAATGGATAAAGAAGTTGTGGTCCTTATGTACATTGGAATATCACTCAGCCAGGAAATCAATGTCGTAAGGTTAGTAGCAGCATGATGAGTGGATTTAGGTACGACGATTCTAAGTGAAATAAGTCACACAGAAAAGGACACTTCTCATAAGGTATCACTGATAGAGGGAATGTAAAAACCGTTACACTTGAACTGAATTACAAAACAGAACAGAGTCACACATGCAGAAAACACACTATGGCTGCTTAACGGGAAAGGTGAGGTGGGGTGATACATAAAACAAGGGTATCAAATTAGCTCAGATACCGTTCCATAAACCCAATATGTAATAGACAAGACCTACTCCTTGCTCAGAGAACTGGACTCAACACGCCCTATTCACCGCACAAGAATATATCTGACTAATAATAATCGTAAAACCTATGTATTGATATCTCTCTGTTAGTGTGTCAAGTGGGTGTAAAGCGGCATAAACACAGCAGTGAAAAGCAGCTAAACCCCATTATAAAAATAAATTACTTTGAAACACCCATGAAACAAAGACAGTGAAAGAGAGAGAAATTCTTACACAATGCGTTCAGGGGCTGTGATGCAACCTGGATTGACCATATCTAGACGCACAGCTGGATGAGACATAAGGGTGGACACTCTTGGGGCTGAGAGGTTTGGTGAGGTTGGGTGAGCAAACGCAGACCCTTTAAAGGAATACTGCGTGGTACCCATCGCATGGGTCCCAAATCTCCAGGTTCAAGGGCATCTTCCTACATCAAAAACATGCATGAGAAACCCAGAAGATGGTACACCGTGTGATGGGGAAAGGTTTCTAAAACGCACCTCATTTCTCATCGCCTTGTGCCCGGGTTCGCCATTCCAGCCACTTTACTAGCAAGCTCCCTACTTGGAGCATCAGCACCTTTAACCTCCTGTTCCATACAGGTTGCAATTTGTCCTGAGGATAAACGGGAAGACGTGGAACCAACGAGAGACTAGCTCTTGGTGTTGGGACAGGCACAGGTCACTCTATTTTCCCATCAGAAAGAAGAATTAACCACAGGCTCAGCCTGCCCCACGGAACCAGAACAGGGCCTGGAGCCATTATGCGATTTTGCGGCCAGCTCCCATAAAAACGAGTTGTAAAATCGAGGTTCAGGGCACTGCAATTCACAAACCTGCAGAGTTATAAATGATAACTCTCGTCCACAAATATATTGAGGGAAGGCAAAGAAGAGGATTTGAAATCAAGGCAGAATTGCACGAAACAGATTTCAGGAGGTAGATACGAATCGCCTTTAAAGCACATGAAAAGCGGCAAAACGTTGACAATGATGCCCTTGGCCAAAAAGGGCGTATGCGTTTTTTCCTGAATATATTCAGGAAAAAACGCATACGCCCTTTTTGGCCAACCAAGCCACCTGGAAAGGCAAATCAGCGCTACAAAGAAGTCTCGCTTCCCATCGGTCAAAAGGGCCATGCTGAAAAAAGTGTCAAAACCAGAAATGCAGGACAGGCCATGGAGAAATGGGAGCCTTGCTACACTGATGGGCGGGATGTAAATTGCCAAGAGCCACTCTGGAGAAGTGTCCGGTGAGTCCTGAAACATCTGAAAAACAAAGCTTAGAGAGCATAGGGCACTTCCACTCATGGGGGTATAAATTGGGAAAATTAAAAATCAGCAAGACACAAGCACCCCAAAGTTTAGGGCTGCTCTGTTGACCAGGACCTCCACTTCATTCCACCATAAATATCCCAGGAAAGAGAAAAATGGATAAAGAAGTTGTGGTCCTTATGTACATTGGAATATCACTCAGCCAGGAAATCAATGTCGTAAGGTTAGTAGCAGCATGATGAGTGGATTTAGGTACGACGATTCTAAGTGAAATAAGTCACACAGAAAAGGACACTTCTCATAAGGTATCACTGAGAGAGGGAATGTAAAAACCGTTACACTTGAACTGAATTACAAAACAGAACAGAGTCACACATGCAGAAAACACACTATGGCTGCTTAACGGGAAAGGTGAGGTGGGGTGATACATAAAACAAGGGTATCAAATTAGCTCAGATACCGTTCCATAAACCCAATATGTAATAGACAAGACCTACTCCTTGCTCAGAGAACTGGACTCAACACGCCCTATTCACCGCACAAGAATATATCTGACTAATAATAATCGTAAAACCTATGTATTGATATCTCTCTGTTAGTGTGTCAAGTGGGTGTAAAGTGGCATAAACACAGCAGTGAAAAGCAGCTAAACCCCATTATAAAAATAAATTACTTTGAAACACCCATGAAACAAAGACAGTGAAAGAGAGAGAAATTCTTACACAATGCGTTCAGGGGCTGTGATGCAACCTGGATTGACCATATCTAGACGCACAGCTGGATGAGACATAAGGGTGGACACTCTTGGGGCTGAGAGGTTTGGTGAGGTTGGGTGAGCAATCGCAGACCCTTTAAAGGAATACTGCGTGGTACCCATCGCATGGGTCCCAAATCTCCAGGTTCAAGGGCATCTTCCTACATCAAAAACATGCATGAGAAACCCAGAAGATGGTACACCGTGTGATGGGGAAAGGTTTCTAAAACGCACCTCATTTCTCATCGCCTTGTGCCCGGGTTCGCCATTCCAGCCGCTTTACTAGCAAGCTCCCTACTTGGAGCATCAGCACCTTTAACCTCCTGTTCCATACAGGTTGCAATTTGTCCTGAGGATAAACGGGAAGACGTGGAACCAACGAGAGACTAGCTCTTGGTGTTGGGACAGGCACAGGTCACTCTATTTTCCCATCAGAAAGAAGAATTAACCACAGGCTCAGCCTGCCCCCCGGAACCAGAACAGGGCCTCAAGCCATTCTGCGATTTTGCGGCCAGCTCCCATAAAAACGAGTTGTAAAATGGAGGTTCAGGGCACTGCAATTCACAAACCTGCAGAGTTATAAATGAGAACTCTCGTCCACAAATATATTGAGGGAAGGCAAAGAAGAGGATTTGAAATCAAGGCAGAATTGCAGGAAACAGATTTCAGGAGGTAGATACGAATCGCCTTTAAAGCACATGAAAAGCGGCAAAACGTTGACAATGATGCCCTTGGCCAAAAAGGGCGTATGCGTTTTTTCCTGAATATATTCAGGAAAAAACGCATACGCCCTTTTTGGCCAACCAAGCCACCTGGAAAGGCAAATCAGCGCTACAAAGAAGTCACGCTTCCCATCGGTCAAAAGGGCCATGCTGAAAAAAGTGTCAAAACCAGAAATGCAGGACAGGCCATGGAGAAATGGGAGCCTTGCTACACTGATGGGCGGGATGTAAATTGCCAAGAGCCACTCTGGAGAAGTGTCCGGTGAGTCCTGAAACATCTGAAAAACACAGCTTAGAGAGCATAGGGCACTTCCACTCATGGGGGTATAAATTGGGAAAATTAAAAATCAGCAAGACACAAGCACCCCAAAGTTTAGGGCTGCTCTGTTGACCAGGACCTCCACTTCATTCCACCTTAAATATCCCAGGAAAGAGAAAAATGGATAAAGAAGTTGTGGTCCTTATGTACATTGGAATATCACTCAGCCAGGAAATCAATGTCGTAAGGTTAGTAGCAGCATGATGAGTGGATTTAGGTACGACGATTCTAAGTGAAATAAGTCACACAGAAAAGGACACTTCTCATAAGGTATCACTGATAGAGGGAATGTAAAAACCGTTACACTTGAACTGAATTACAAAACAGAACAGAGTCACACATGCAGAAAACACACTATGGCTGCTTAACGGGAAAGGTGAGGTGGGGTGATACATAAAACAAGGGTATCAAATTAGCTCAGATACCGTTCCATAAACCCAATATGTAATAGACAAGACCTACTCCTTGCTCAGAGAACTGGACTCAACACGCCCTATTCACCGCACAAGAATATATCTGACTAATAATAATCGTAAAACCTATGTATTGATATCTCTCTGTTAGTGTGTCAAGTGGGTGTAAAGCGGCATAAACACAGCAGTGAAAAGCAGCTAAACCCCATTATAAAAATAAATTACTTTGAAACACCCATGAAACAAAGACAGTGAAAGAGAGAGAAATTCTTACACAATGCGTTCAGGGGCTGTGATGCAACCTGGATTGACCATATCTAGACGCACAGCTGGATGAGACATAAGGGTGGACACTCTTGGGGCTGAGAGGTTTGGTGAGGTTGGGTGAGCAAACGCAGACCCTTTAAAGGAATACTGCGTGGTACCCATCGCATGGGTCCCAAATCTCCAGGTTCAAGGGCATCTTCCTACATCAAAAACATGCATGAGAAACCCAGAAGATGGTACACCGTGTGATGGGGAAAGGTTTCTAAAACGCACCTCATTTCTCATCTCCTTGTGCCCGGGTTCGCCATTCCAGCCGCTTTACTAGCAAGCTCCCTACTTGGAGCATCAGCACCTTAACCTCCTGTTCCGTACAGGTTGCAATTTGTCCTGAGGATAAACGGGAAGACGTGGAACCAACGAGAGACTAGCTCTTGGTGTTGGGACAGGCACAGGTCACTCTATTTTCCCATCAGAAAGAAGAATTAACCACAGGCTCAGCCTACCCCCCGGAACCAGAACAGGGCCTGAAGCCATTCTGCGATTTTGCCGCCAGCTCCCATAAAAACGAGTTGTAAAATGGAGGTTCAGGGCACTGCAATTCACAAACCTGCAGAGTTATAAATGATAACTCTCGTCCACAAATATATTGAGGGAAGGCAAAGAAGAGGATTTGAAATCAAGGCAGAATTGCAGGAAACAGATTTCAGGGGGTAGATACGAATCGCCTTTAAAGCACATGAAAAGCGGCAAAACGTTGACAATGATGCCCTTGGCCAAAAAGGGCGTATGCGTTTTTTCCTGAATATATTCAGGAAAAAACGCATACGCCCTTTTTGGCCAACCAAGGAACCTGGAAAGGCAAATCAGCGCTACAAAGAAGTCTCGCTTCCCATCGGTCAAAAGGGCCATGCTGAAAAAAGTGTCAAAACCAGAAATGCAGGACAGGCCATGGAGAAATGGGAGCCTTGCTACACTGATGGGCGGGATGTAAATTGCCAAGAGCCACTCTGCAGAAGTGTCCGGTGAGTCCTGAAACATCTGAAAAACACAGCTTAGAGAGCATAGGGCACTTCCACTCATGGGGGTATAAATTGGGAAAATTAAAAATCAGCAAGACACAAGCACCCCAAAGTTTAGGGCTGCTCTGTTGACCAGGACCTCCACTTCATTCCACCTTAAATATCCCAGGAAAGAGAAAAATGGATAAAGAAGTTGTGGTCCTTATGTACAATGGAATATCACTCAGCCATGAAATCAATGTCGTAAGGTTAGTAGCAGCATGATGAGTGGATTTAGGTACGACGATTCTAAGTGAAATAAGTCACACAGAAAAGGACACTTCTCATAAGGTATCACTGATAGAGGGAATGTAAAAACCGTTACACTTGAACTGAATTACAAAACAGAACAGAGTCACACATGCAGAAAACACACTATGGCTGCTTAACGGGAAAGGTGAGGTGGGGTGATACATAAAACAAGGGTATCAAATTAGCTCAGATACCGTTCCATAAACCCAATATGTAATAGACAAGACCTACTCCTGGCTCAGAGAACTGGACTCAACACGCCCTATTCACCGCACAAGAATATATCTGACTAATAATAATCGTAAAACCTATGTATTGATATCTCTCTGTTAGTGTGTCAAGTGGGTGTAAAGCGGCATAAACACAGCAGTGAAAAGCAGCTAAACCCCATTATAAAAATAAATTACTTTGAAACACCCATGAAACAAAGACAGTGAAAGAGAGAGAAATTCTTACACAATGCGTTCAGGGGCTGTGATGCAACCTGGATTGACCATATCTAGACCCACAGCTGGATGAGACATAAGGGTGGACACTCTTGGGGCTGAGAGGTTTGGTGAGGTTGGGTGAGCAAACGCAGACCCTTTAAAGGAATACTGCGTGGTACCCATCGCATGGGTCCCAAATCTCCAGGTTCAAGGGCATCTTCCTACATCAAAAACATGCATGAGAAACCCAGAAGATGGTACACCGTGTGATGGGGAAAGGTTTCTAAAACGCACCTCATTTCTCATCTCCTTGTGCCCGGGTTCGCCATTCCAGCCGCTTTACTAGCAAGCTCCCTACTTGGAGCATCAGCACCTTTAACCTCCTGTTCCATGCAGGTTGCAATTTGTCCTGAGGATAAACGGGAAGACGTGGAACCAACGAGAGACTAGCTCTTGGTGTTGAGACAGGCACAGGTCACTCTATTTTCCCATCAGAAAGAAGAATTAACCACAGGCTCAGCCTGCCCCCCGGAACCAGAACAGGGCCTGAAGCCATTCTGCGATTTTGCGGCCAGCTCCCATAAAAACGAGTTGTAAAATGGAGGTTCAGGGCACTGCAATTCACAAACCTGCAGAGTTATAAATGATAACTCTCGTCCACAAATATATTGAGGGAAGGCAAAGAAGAGGATCTGAAATCAAGGCAGAATTGCAGGAAACAGATTTCAGGAGGTAGATACGAATCGCCTTTAAAGCACATGAAAAGCGGCAAAACGTTGACAATGATGCCCTTGGCCAAAAAGGGCGTATGCGTTTTTTCCTGAATATATTCAGGAAAAAACGCATACGCCCTTTTTGGCCAACCAAGCCACCTGGAAAGGCAAATCAGCGCTACAAAGAAGTCTCGCTTCCCATCGGTCAAAAGGGCCATGATGAAAAAAGTGTCAAAACCAGAAATGCAGGACAGGCCATGGAGAAATGGGAGCCTTGCTACACTGATGGGCGGGATGTAAATTGCCAAGAGCCACTCCGGAGAAGTGTCCGGTGAGTCCTGAAACATCTGAAAAACACAGCTTAGAGAGCATAGGGCACTTCCACTCATGGGGGTATAAATTGGGAAAATTAAAAATCAGCAAGACACAAGCACCCCAAAGTTTAGGCCTGCTCTGTTGACCAGGACCTCCACTTCATTCCACCTTAAATATCCCAAGAAAGAGAAAAATGGATAAAGAAGTTGTGGTCCTTATGTACAATGGAATATCACTCAGCCATGAAATCAATGTCGTAAGGTTAGTAGCAGCATGATGAGTGGATTTAGGTACGACGATTCTAAGTGAAATAAGTCACACAGAAAAGGACACTTCTCATAAGGTATCACTGATAGAGGGAATGTAAAAACCGTTACACTTGAACTGAATTACAAAACAGAACAGAGTCACACATGCAGAAAACACACTATGGCTGCTTAACGGGAAAGGTGAGGTGGGGTGATACATAAAACAAGGGTATCAAATTAGCTCAGATACCGTTCCATAAACCCAATATGTAATAGACAAGACCTACTCCTTGCTCAGAGAACTGGACTCAACACGCCCTATTCACCGCACAAGAATATATCTGACTAATAATAATCGTAAAACCTATGTATTGATATCTCTCTGTTAGTGTGTCAAGTGGGTGTAAAGCGGCATAAACACAGCAGTGAAAAGCAGCTAAACCCCATTATAAAAATAAATTACTTTGAAACACCCATGAAACAAAGACAGTGAAAGAGAGAGAAATTCTTACACAATGCGTTCAGGGGCTGTGATGCAACCTGGATTGACCATATCTAGACGCACAGCTGGATGAGACATAAGGGTGGACACTCTTGGGGCTGAGAGGTTTGGTGAGGTTGGGTGAGCAAACGCAGACCCTTTAAAGGAATACTGCGTGGTACCCATCGCATGGGTCCCAAATCTCCAGGTTCAAGGGCATCTTCCTACATCAAAAACATGCATGAGAAACCCAGAAGATGGTACACCGTGTGATGGGGAAAGGTTTCTAAAACGCACCTCATTTCTCATCTCCTTGTGCCCGGGTTCGCCATTCCAGCCGCTTTACTAGCAAGCTCCCTACTTGGAGCATCAGCACCTTTAACCTCCTGTTCCATACAGGTTGCAATTTGTCCTGAGGATAAACGGGAAGACGTGGAACCAACGAGAGACTAGCTCTTGGTGTTGGGACAGGCACAGGTCACTCTATTTTCCCATCAGAAAGAAGAATTAACCACAGGCTCAGCCTGCCCCCCGGAACCAGAACAGGGCCTGAAGCCATTCTGCGATTTTGCGGCCAGCTCCCATAAAAACGAGTTGTAAAATGGAGGTTCAGGGCACTGCAATTCACAAACCTGCAGAGTTATTAATGATAACTCTCGTCCACAAATATATTGAGGGAAGGCAAAGAAGAGGATTTGAAATCAAGGCAGAATTGGAGGAAACAGATTTCAGGAGGTAGATACGAATCGCCTTTAAAGCACATGAAAAGCGGCAAAACGTTGACAATGATGCCCTTGGCCAAAAAGGGCGTATGCGTTTTTTCCTGAATATATTCAGGAAAAATCGCATACGCCCTTTTTGGCCAACCAAGGAACCTGGAAAGGCAAATCAGCGCTACAAAGAAGTCTCGCTTCCCATCGGTCAAAAGGGCCATGCTGAAAAATGTGTCAAAACCAGAAATGCAGGACAGGCCATGGAGAAATGGGAGCCTTGCTACACTGATGGGCGGGATGTAAATTGCCAAGAGCCACTCCGGAGAAGTGTCCGGTGAGTCCTGAAACATCTGAAAAACACAGCTTAGAGAGCATAGGGCACTTCCACTCATGGGGGTATAAATTGGGAAAATTAAAAATCAGCAAGACACAAGCACCCCAAAGTTTAGGGCTGCTCTGTTGACCAGGACCTCCACTTCATTCCACCTTAAATATCCCAGGAAAGAGAAAAATGGATAAAGAAGTTGTGGTCCTTATGTACAATGGAATACCACTCAGCCATGAAATCAATGTCGTAAGGTTAGTAGCAGCATGATGAGTGGATTTAGGTACGACGATTCTAAGTGAAATAAGTCACACAGAAAAGGACACTTCTCATAAGGTATCACTGATAGAGGGAATGTAAAAACCGTTACACTTGAACTGAATTACAAAACAGAACAGAGTCACACATGCAGAAAACACACTATGGCTGCTTAACGGGAAAGGTGAGGTGGGGTGATACATAAAACAAGGGTATCAAATTAGCTCAGATACCGTTCCATAAACCCAATATGTAATAGACAAGACCTACTCCTTGCTCAGAGAACTGGACTCAACACGCCCTATTCACCGCACAAGAATATATCTGACTAATAATAATCGTAAAACCTATGTATTGATATCTCTCTGTTAGTGTGTCAAGTGGGTGTAAAGCGGCATAAACACAGCAGTGAAAAGCAGCTAAACCCCATTATAAAAATAAATTACTTTGAAACACCCATGAAACAAAGACAGTGAAAGAGAGAGAAATTCTTACACAATGCGTTCAGGAGCTGTGATGCAACCTGGATTGACCATATCTAGACGCACAGCTGGATGAGACATAAGGGTGGACACTCTTGGGGCTGAGAGGTTTGGTGAGGTTGGGTGAGCAAACGCAGACCCTTTAAAGGAATACTGCGTGGTACCCATCGCATGGGTCCCAAATCTCCAGGTTCAAGGGCATCTTCCTACATCAAAAACATGCATGAGAAACCCAGAAGATGGTACACCGTGTGATGGGGAAAGGTTTCAAAAACGCACCTCATTTCTCATCGCCTTGTGCCCGGGTTCGCCATTCCAGCCGCTTTACTAGCAAGCTCCCTACTTGGAGCATCAGCACCTTTAACCTCCTGTTCCATACAGGTTGCAATTTGTCCTGAGGATAAACGGGAAGACGTGGAACCAACGAGACTAGCTCTTGGTGTTGGGACAGGCACAGGTCACTCTATTTTCCCATCAGAAAGAAGAATTAACCACAGGCTCAGCCTGCCCCCCGGAACCAGAACAGGGCCTGAAGCCATTCTGCGATTTTGCGGCCAGCTCCCATAAAAACGAGTTGTAAAATGGAGGTTCAGGGCACTGCAATTCACAAACCTGCAGAGTTATTAATGATAACTCTCGTCCACAAATATATAGAGGGAAGGCAAAGAAGAGGATTTGAAATCAAGGCAGAATTGCAGGAAACAGATTTCAGGAGGTAGATACGAATCGCCTTTAAAGCACATGAAAAGCGGCAAAACGTTGACAATGATGCCCTTGGCCAAAAAGGGCGTATGCGTTTTTTCCTGAATATATTCAGGAAAAAACGCATACGCCCTTTTTGGCCAACCAAGCCACCTGGAAAGGCAAATCAGCGCTACAAATAAGTCTCGCTTCCCATCGGTCAAAAGGGCCATGCTGAAAAAAGTGTCAAAACCAGAAAGGCAGGACAGGCCATGGAGAAATGGGAGCCTTGCTACACTGATGGGCGGGATGTAAATTGCCAAAAGCCACTCCGGAGAAGTGTCCGGTGAGTCCTGAAACATCTGAAAAACACAGCTTAGAGAGCATAGGGCACTTCCACTCATGGGGGTATAATTTGGGAAAATTAAAAATCAGCAAGACACAAGCACCCCAAAGTTTAGGGCTGCTCTGTTGACCAGGACCTCCACTTCATTCCACCTTAAATATCCCAGGAAAGAGAAAAATGGATAAAGAAGTTGTGGTCCTTATGTACAATGGAATATCACTCAGCCATGAAATCAATGTCGTAAGGTTAGTAGCAGCATGATGAGTGGATTTAGGTACGACGATTCTAAGTGAAATAAGTCACACAGAAAAGGACACTTCTCATAAGGTATCACTGATAGAGGGAATGTAAAAACCGTTACACTTGAACTGAATTACAAAACAGAACAGAGTCACACATGCAGAAAACACACTATGGCTGCTTAACGGGAAAGGTGAGGTGGGGTGATACATAAAACAAGGGTATCAAATTAGCTCAGATACCGTTCCATAAACCCAATATGTAATAGACAAGACCTACTCCTGGCTCAGAGAACTGGACTCAACACGCCCTATTCACCGCACAAGAATATATCTGACTAATAATAATGGTAAAACCTATGTATTGATATCTCTCTGTTAGTGTGTCAAGTGGGTGTAAAGCGGCATAAACACAGCAGTGAAAAGCAGCTAAACCCCATTATAAAAATAAATTACTTTGAAACACCCATGAAACAAAGACAGTGAAAGAGAGAGAAATTCTTACACAATGCGTTCAGGGGCTGTGATGCAACCTGGATTGACCATATCTAGACGCACAGCTGGATGAGACATAAGGGTGGACACTCTTGGGGCTGAGAGGTTTGGTGAGGTTGGGTGAGCAAACGCAGACCCTTTAAAGGAATACTGCGTGGTACCCATCGCATGGGTCCCAAATCTCCAGGTTCAAGGGCATCTTCCTACATCAAAAACATGCATGAGAAACCCAGAAGATGGTACACCGTGTGATGGGGAAAGGTTTCTAAAACGCACCTCATTTCTCATCTCCTTGTGCCCGGGTTCGCCATTCCAGCCGCTTTACTAGCAAGCTCCCTACTTGGAGCATCAGCACCTTTAACCTCCTGTTCCATGCAGGTTGCAATTTGTCCTGAGGATAAACGGGAAGACGTGGAACCAACGAGAGACTAGCTCTTGGTGTTGGGACAGGCACAGGCCACTCTATTTTCCCATCAGAAAGAAGAATTAACCACAGGCTCAGCCTGCCCCCCGGAACCAGAACAGGGCCTGAAGCCATTCTGCGATTTTGCGGCCAGCTCCCATAAAAACGAGTTGTAAAATGGAGGTTCAGGGCACTGCAATTCACAAACCTGCAGAGTTATAAATGATAACTCTCGTCCACAAATATATTGAGGGAAGGCAAAGAAGAGGATTTGAAATCAAGGCAGAATTGCAGGAAACAGATTTCAGGAGGTAGATACGAATCGCCTTTAAAGCACATGAAAAGCGGCAAAACGTTGACAATGATGCCCTTGGCCAAAAAGGGCGTATGCGTTTTTTCCTGAATATATTCAGGAAAAAACGCATACGCCCTTTTTGGCCAACCAAGCCACCTGGAAAGGCAAATCAGCGCTACAAAGAAGTCTCGCTTCCCATCGGTCAAAAGGCCCATGCTGAAAAAAGTGTCAAAACCAGAAATGCAGGACAGGCCATGGAGAAATGGGAGCCTTGCTACACTGATGGGCGGGATGTAAATTGCCAAGAGCCACTCCGGAGAAGTGTACGGTGAGTCCTGAAACATCTGAAAAACACAGCTTAGAGAGCATAGGGCACTTCCACTCATGGGGGTATAAATTGGGAAAATTAAAAATCAGCAAGACACAAGCACCCCAAAGTTTAGGGCTGCTCTGTTGACCAGGACCTCCACTTCATTCCACCTTAAATATCCCAGGAAAGAGAAAAATGGATAAAGAAGTTGTGGTCCTTATGTACAATGGAATATCACTCAGCCATGAAATCAATGTCGTAAGGTTAGTAGCAGCATGATGAGTGGATTTAGGTACGACGATTCTAAGTGAAATAAGTCACACAGAAAAGGACACTTCTCATAAGGTATCACTGATAGAGGGAATGTAAAAACCGTTACACTTGAACTGAATTACAAAACAGAACAGAGTCACACATGCAGAAAACACACTATGGCTGCTTAACGGGAAAGGTGAGGTGGGGTGATACATAAAACAAGGGTATCAAATTAGCTCAGATACCGTTCCATAAACCCAATATGTAATAGACAAGACCTACTCCTTGCTCAGAGAACTGGACTCAACACGCCCTATTCACCGCACAAAAATATATCTGACTAATAATAATCGTAAAACCTATGTATTGATATCTCTCTGTTAGTGTGTCAAGTGGGTGTAAAGCGGCATAAACACAGCAGTGAAAAGCAGCTAAACCCCATTATAAAAATAAATTACTTTGAAACACCCATGAAACAAAGACAGTGAAAGAGAGAGAAATTCTTACACAATGCGTTCAGGGGCTGTGATGCAACCTGGATTGACCATATCTAGACGCACAGCTGGATGAGACATAAGGGTGGACACTCTTGGGGCTGAGAGGTTTGGTGAGGTTGGGTGAGCAAACGCAGACCCTTTAAAGGAATACTGCGTGGTACCCATCGCATGGGTCCCAAATCTCCAGGTTCAAGGGCATCTTCCTACATCAAAAACATGCATGAGAAACCCAGAAGATGGTACACCGTGTGATGGGGAAAGGTTTCTAAAACGCACCTCATTTCTCATCTCCTTGTGCCCGGGTTCGCCATTCCAGCCGCTTTACTAGCAAGCTCCCTACTTGGAGCATCAGCACCTTTAACCTCCTGTTCCATACAGGTTGCAATTTGTCCTGAGGATAAACGGGAAGACGTGGAACCAACGAGAGACTAGCTCTTGGTGTTGGGACAGGCACAGGTCACTCTATTTTCCCATCAGAAAGAAGAATTAACCACAGGCTCAGCCTGCCCCCCGGAACCAGAACAGGGCCTGAAGCCATTCTGAGATTTTGCCGCCAGCTCCCATAAAAACGAGTTGTAAAATGGAGGTTCAGGGCACTGCAATTCACAAACCTGCAGAGTTATTAATGATAACTCTCGTCCACAAATATATTGAGGGAAGGCAAAGAAGAGGATTTGAAATCAAGGCAGAATTGCAGGAAACAGATTTCAGGAGGTAGATACGAATCGCCTTTAAAGCACATGAAAAGCGGCAAAACGTTGACAATGATGCCCTTGGCCAAAAAGGGCGTATGCGTTTTTTCCTGAATAAATTCAGGAAAAATCGCATACGCCCTTTTTGGCCAACCAAGCAACCTGGAAAGGCAAATCAGCGCTACAAAGAAGTCTCGCTTCCCATCGGTCAAAAGGGCCATGCTGAAAAAAGTGTCAAAACCAGAAATGCAGGACAGGCCATGGAGAAATGGGAGCCTTGCTACACTGATGGGCGGGATGTAAATTGCCAAGAGCCACTCCGGAGAAGTGTCCGGTGAGTCCTGAAACATCTGAAAAACACAGCTTAGAGAGCATAGGGCACTTCCACTCATGGGGGTATAAATTGGGAAAATTAAAAATCAGCAAGACACAAGCACCCCAAAGTTTAGGGCTGCTCTGTTGACCAGGACCTCCACTTCATTCCACCTTAAATATCCCAGGAAAGAGAAAAATGGATAAAGAAGTTGTGGTCCTTATGTACAATGGAATACCACTCAGCCATGAAATCAATGTCGTAAGGTTAGTAGCAGCATGATGAGTGGATTTAGGTACGACGATTCTAAGTGAAATAAGTCACACAGAAAAGGACACTTCTCATAAGGTATCACTGATAGAGGGAATGTAAAAACCGTTACACTTGAACTGAATTACAAAACAGAACAGAGTCACACATGCAGAAAACACACTATGGCTGCTTAACGGGAAAGGTGAGGTGGGGTGATACATAAAACAAGGGTATCAAATTAGCTCAGATACCGTTCCATAAACCCAATATGTAATAGACAAGACCTACTCCTTGCTCAGAGAACTGGACTCAACACGCCCTATTCACCGCACAAGAATATATCTGACTAATAATAATCGTAAAACCTTTGTATTGATATCTCTCTGTTGTTGTGTCAAGTGGGTGTAAAGCGGCATAAACACAGCAGTGAAAAGCAGCTAAACCCCATTATAAAAATAAATTACTTTGAAACACCCATGAAACAAAGACAGTGAAAGAGAGAGAAATTCTTACACAATGCGTTCAGGGGCTGTGATGCAACCTGGATTGACCATATCTAGACGCACAGCTGGATGAGACATAAGGGTGGACACTCTTGGGGCTGAGAGGTTTGGTGAGGTTGGGTGAGCAAACGCAGACCCTTTAAAGTAATACTGCGTGGTACCCATCGCATGGGTCCCAAATCTCCAGGTTCAAGGGCATCTTCCTACATCAAAAACATGCATGAGAAACCCAGAAGATGGTACACCGTGTGATGGGGAAAGGTTTCTAAAACGCACCTCATTTCTCATCTCCTTGTGCCCGGGTTCGCCATTCCAGCCGCTTTACTAGCAAGCTCCCTACTTGGAGCATCAGCACCTTTAACCTCCTGTTCCATGCAGGTTGCAATTTGTCCTGAGGATAAACGGGAAGACGTGGAACCAACGAGAGACTAGCTCTTGGTGTTGGGACAGGCACAGGTCACTCTATTTTCCCATCAGAAAGAAGAATTAACCACAGGCTCAGCCTGCCCCCCGGAACCAGAACAGGGCCTGAAGCCATTCTGCGATTTTGCCGCCAGCTCCCATAAAAACGAGTTGTAAAATGGAGGTTCAGGGCACTGCAATTCAGAAACCTGCAGAGTTATTAATGATAACTCTCGTCCACAAATATATTGAGGGAAGGCAAAGAAGAGGATTTGAAATCAAGGCAGAATTGCAGGAAACAGATTTCAGGAGGTAGATACGAATCGCCTTTAAAGCACATGAAAAGCGGCAAAACGTTGACAATGATGCCCTTGGCCAAAAAGGGCGTATGCGTATTTTCCTGAATATATTCAGGAAAAAACGCATACGCCCTTTTTGGCCAACCAAGCCACCTGGAAAGGCAAATCAGCGCTACAAAGAAGTCTCGCTTCCCATCGGTCAAAAGGGCCATGCTGAAAAAAGTGTCAAAACCAGAAATGCAGGACAGGCCATGGAGAAATGGGAGCCTTGCTACACTGATGGGCGGGATGTAAATTGCCAAAAGCCACTCCGGAGAAGTGTCCGGTGAGTCCTGAAACATCTGAAAAACACAGCTTAGAGAGCATAGGGCACTTCCACTCATGGGGGTATAAATTGGGAAAATTAAAAATCAGCAAGACACAAGCACCCCAAAGTTTAGGGCTGCTCTGTTGACCAGGACCTCCACTTCATTCCACCTTAAATATCCCAGGAAAGAGAAAAATGGATAAAGAAGTTGTGGTCCTTATGTACAATGGAATACCACTCAGCCATGAAATCAATGTCGTAAGGTTAGTAGCAGCATGATGAGTGGATTTAGGTAGGACGATTCTAAGTGAAATAAGTCACACAGAAAAGGACACTTCTCATAAGGTATCACTGATAGAGGGAATGTAAAAACCGTTACACTTGAACTGAATTACAAAACAGAACAGAGTCACACATGCAGAAAACACACTATGGCTGCTTAACGGGAAAGGTGAGGTGGGGTGATACATAAAACAAGGGTATCAAATTAGCTCAGATACCGTTCCATAAACCCAATATGTAATAGACAAGACCTACTCCTTGCTCAGAGAACTGGACTCAACACGCCCTATTCACCGCACAAGAATATATCTGACTAATAATAATCGTAAAACCTATGTATTGATATCTCTCTGTTA
Source organism: Balaenoptera borealis (assembly GCF_965194805.1). Lineage (NCBI taxonomy): Eukaryota > Metazoa > Chordata > Mammalia > Artiodactyla > Balaenopteridae > Balaenoptera > Balaenoptera borealis. The sequence goes on from NW_028122896.1 coordinate 78,503, forward strand.
TTGTGTCAAGTGGGTGTAAAGCGGCATAAACACAGCAGTGAAAAGCAGCTAAACCCCATTATAAAAATAAATTACTTTGAAACACCCATGAAACAAAGACAGTGAAAGAGAGAGAAATTCTTACACAATGCGTTCAGGGGCTGTGATGCAACCTGGATTGACCATATCTAGACGCACAGCTGGATGAGACATAAGGGTGGACACTCTTGGGGCTGAGAGGTTTGGTGAGGTTGGGTGAGCAAACGCAGACCCTTTAAAGGAATACTGCGTGGTACCCATCGCATGGGTCCCAAATCTCCAGGTTCAAGGGCATCTTCCTACATCAAAAACATGCATGAGAAACCCAGAAGATGGTACACCGTGTGATGGGGAAAGGTTTCTAAAACGCACCTCATTTCTCATCTCCTTGTGCCCGGGTTCGCCATTCCAGCCGCTTTACTAGCAAGCTCCCTACTTGGAGCATCAGCACCTTTAACCTCCTGTTCCATGCAGGTTGCAATTTGTCCTGAGGATAAACGGGAAGACGTGGAACCAACGAGAGACTAGCTCTTGGTGTTGGGACAGGCACAGGTCACTCTATTTTCCCATCAGAAAGAAGAATTAACCACAGGCTCAGCCTGCCCCCCGGAACCAGAACAGGGCCTGAAGCCATTCTGCGATTTTGCGGCCAGCTCCCATAAAAACGAGTTGTAAAATGGAGGTTCAGGGCACTGCAATTCACAAACCTGCAGAGTTATTAATGATAACTCTCGTCCACAAATATATTGAGGGAAGGCAAAGAAGAGGATTTGAAATCAAGGCAGAATTGCAGGAAACAGATTTCAGGAGGTAGATACGAATCGCCTTTAAAGCACATGAAAAGCGGCAAAACGTTGACAATGATGCCCTTGGCCAAAAAGGGCGTATGCGTTTTTTCCTGAATATATTCAGGAAAAAACGCATACGCGCTTTTTGGCCAACCAAGCCACCTGGAAAGGCAAATCAGTGCTACAAAGAAGTCTCGCTGCCCATCGGTCAAAAGGGCCATGCTGAAAAAAGTGTCAAAACCAGAAATGCAGGACAGGCCATGGAGAAATGGGAGCCTTGCTACACTGATGGGCGGGATGTAAATTGCCAAAAGCCACTCCGGAGAAGTGTCCGGTGAGTCCTGAAACATCTGAAAAACACAGCTTAGAGAGCATAGGGCACTTCCACTCATGGGGGTATAAATTGGGAAAATTAAAAATCAGCAAGACACAAGCACCCCAAAGTTTAGGGCTGCTCTGTTGACCAGCACCTCCACTTCATTCCACCTTAAATATCCCAGGAAAGAGAAAAATGGATAAAGAAGTTGTGGTCCTTATGTACAATGGAATACCACTCAGCCATGAAATCAATGTCGTAAGGTTAGTAGCAGCATGATGAGTGGATTTAGGTACGACGATTCTAAGTGAAATAAGTCACACAGAAAAGGACACTTCTCATAAGGTATCACTGATAGAGGGAATGTAAAAACCGTTACACTTGAACTGAATTACAAAACAGAACAGAGTCACACATGCAGAAAACACACTATGGCTGCTTAACGGGAAAGGTGAGGTGGGGTGATACATAAAACAAGGGTATCAAATTAGCTCAGATACCGTTCCATAAACCCAATATGTAATAGACAAGACCTACTCCTTGCTCAGAGAACTGGACTCAACACGCCCTATTCACCGCACAAGAATATATCTGACTAATAATAATCGTAAAACCTATGTATTGATATCTCTCTGTTATTGTGTCAAGTGGGTGTAAAGCGGCATAAACACAGCAGTGAAAAGCAGCTAAACCCCATTATAAAAATAAATTACTTTGAAACACCCATGAAACAAAGACAGTGAAAGAGAGAGAAATTCTTACACAATGCGTTCAGGGGCTGTGATGCAACCTGGATTGACCATATCTAGACGCACAGCTGGATGAGACATAAGGGTGGACACTCTTGGGGCTGAGAGGTTTGGTGAGGTTGGGTGAGCAAACGCAGACCCTTTAAAGTAATACTGCGTGGTACCCATCGCATGGGTCCCAAATCTCCAGGTTCAAGGACATCTTCCTACATCGAAAACATGCATGAGAAACCCAGAAGATGGTACACCGTGTGATGGGGAAAGGTTTCTAAAACGCACCTCATTTCTCATCTCCTTGTGCCCGGGTTCGCCATTCCAGCCGCTTTACTAGCAAGCTCCCTACTTGGAGCATCAGCACCTTTAACCTCCTGTTCCATGCAGGTTGCAATTTGTCCTGAGGATAAACGGGAAGACGTGGAACCAACGAGAGACTAGCTCTTGGTGTTGGGACAGGCACAGGTCACTCTATTTTCCCATCAGAAAGAAGAATTAACCACAGGCTCAGCCTGCCCCCCGGAACCTGAACAGGGCCTGAAGCCATTCTGCGATTTTGCGGCCAGCTCCCATAAAAACGAGTTGTAAAATGGAGGTTCAGGGCACTGCAATTCACAAACCTGCAGAGTTATAAATGATAACTCTCGTCCACAAATATATTGAGGGAAGGCAAAGAAGCGGATTTGAAATCAAGGCAGAATTGCAGGAAACAGATTTCAGGAGGTAGATACGAATCGCCTTTAAAGCACATGAGAAGCGGCAAAACGTTGACAATGATGCCCTTGGCCAAAAAGGGCGTATGCGTTTTTTCCTGAATATATTCAGGAAAAAACGCATACGCCCTTTTTGGCCAACCAAGCAACCTGGAAAGGCAAATCAGCGCTACAAACAAGTCTCGCTTCCCATCGGTCAAAAGGGCCATGCTGAAAAAAGTGTCAAAACCAGAAATGCAGGACAGGCCATGGAGAAATGGGAGCCTTGCTACACTGATGGGCGGGATGTAAATTGCCAAGAGCCACTCCGGAGAAGTGTCCGGTGAGTCCTGAAACATCTGAAAAACACAGCTTAGAGAGCATAGGGCACTTCCACTCATGGGGGTATAAATTGGGAAAATTAAAAATCAGCAAGACACAAGCACCCCAAAGTTTAGGGCTGCTCTGTTGACCAGGACCTCCACTTCATTCCACCTTAAATATCCCAGGAAAGAGAAAAATGGATAAAGAAGTTGTGGTCCTTATGTACAATGGAATATCACTCAGCCATGAAATCAATGTCGTAAGGTTAGTAGCAGCATGATGAGTGGATTTAGGTACGACGATTCTAAGTGAAATAAGTCACACAGAAAAGGACACTTCTCATAAGGTATCACTGATAGAGGGAATGTAAAAACCGTTACACTTGAACTGAATTACAAAACAGAACAGAGTCACACATGCAGAAAACACACTATGGCTGCTTAACGGGAAAGGTGAGGTGGGGTGATACATAAAACAAGGGTATCAAATTAGCTCAGATACCGTTCCATAAACTCAATATGTAATAGACAAGACCTACTCCTTGCTCAGAGAACTGGACTCAACACGCCCTATTCACCGCACAAGAATATATCTGACTAATAATAATCGTAAAACCTATGTATTGAAATCTCTCTGTTAGTGTGTCAAGTGGGTGTAAAGCGGCATAAACACAGCAGTGAAAAGCAGCTAAACCCCATTATAAAAATAAATTACTTTGAAACACCCATGAAACAAAGACAGTGAAAGAGAGAGAAATTCTTACACAATGAGTTCAGGGGCTGTGATGCAACCTGGATTGACCATATCTAGACGCACAGCTGGATGAGACATAAGGGTGGACACTCTTGGGGCTGAGAGGTTTGGTGAGGTTGGGTGAGCAAACGCAGACCCTTTAAAGTAATACTGCGTGGTACCCATCGCATGGGTCCCAAATCTCCAGGTTCAAGGGCATCTTCCTACATCAAAAACATGCATGAGAAACCCAGAAGATGGTACACCGTGTGATGGGGAAAGGTTTCTAAAACGCACCTCATTTCTCATCTCCTTGTGCCCGGGTTCGCCATTCCAGCCGCTTTACTAGCAAGCTCCCTACTTGGAGCATCAGCACCTTTAACCTCCTGTTCCGTACAGGTTGCAATTTGTCCTGAGGATAAACGGGAAGACGTGGAACCAACGAGAGACTAGCTCTTGGTGTTGGGACAGGCACAGGTCACTCTATTTTCCCATCAGAAAGAAGAATTAACCACAGGCTCAGCCTACACCCCGGAACCAGAACAGGGCCTGAAGCCATTCTGCGATTTTGCGGTCAGCTCCCATAAAAACGAGTTGTAAAATGGAGGTTCAGGGCACTGCAATTCACAAACCTGCAGAGTTATAAATGATAACTCTCGTCCACAAATATATTGAGGGAAGGCAAAGAAGAGGATTTGAAATCAAGGCAGAATTGCAGGAAACAGATTTCAGGAGGTAGATTCGAATCGCCTTTAAAGCACATGAAAAGCGGCAAAACGTTGACAATGATGCCCTTGGCCAAAAAGGGCCTATGCGTTTTTTCCTGAATATATTCAGGAAAAAACGCATACGCCCTTTTTGGCCAACCAAGCAACCTGGAAAGGCAAATCAGTGCTACAAAGAAGTCTCGCTGCCCATCGGTCAAAAGGGCCATGCTGAAAAAAGTGTCAAAACGAGAAATGCAGGACAGGCCATGGAGAAATGGGAGCCTTGCTACACTGATGGGCGGGATGTAAATTGCCAACAGCCACTCTGGAGAAGTGTCCGGTGAGTCCTGAAACATCTGAAAAACACAGCTTAGAGAGCATAGGGCACTTCCACTCATGGGGGTATAAATTGGGAAAATGAAATATCAGCAAGACACAAGCACCCCAAAGTTTAGGGCTGCTCTGTTGACCAGGACCTCCACTTCATTCCACCTTAAATATCCCAGGAAAGAGAAAAATGGATAAAGAAGTTGTGGTCCTTATGTACAATGGAATATCACTCAGCCATGAAATCAATGTCGTAAGGTTAGTAGCAGCATGATGAGTGGATTTAGGTACGACGATTCTAAGTGAAATAAGTCACACAGAAAAGGACACTTCTCATAAGGTATCACTGATAGAGGGAATGTAAAAACCGTTACACTTGAACTGAATTACAAAAGAGAACAGAGTCACACATGCAGAAAACACACTATGGCTGCTTAACGGGAAAGGTGAGGTGGGGTGATACATAAAACAAGGGTATCAAATTAGCTCAGATACCTTTCCATAAGCCCAATATATAATAGACAAGACCTACTCCTTGCTCAGAGAACTGGACTCAACACGCCCTATTCACTGCACAAGAATATATCTGACTAATAATAATCGTAAAACCTATGTATTGATATCTCTCTGTTAGTGTGTCAAGTGGGTGTAAAGCGGCATAAACACAGCAGTGAAAAGCAGCTAAACCCCATTATAAAAATAAATTACTTTGAAACACCCATGAAACAAAGACAGTGAAAGAGAGAGAAATTCTTACACAATGCGTTCGGGGGCTGTGATGCAACCTGGATTGACCATATCTAGACCCACAGCTGGATGAGACATAAGTGTGGACACTCTTGGGGCTGAGAGGTTTGGTGAGGTTGGGTGAGCAAATGCAGACCCTTTAAAGTAATACTGCGTGGTACCCATCGCATGGGTCCCAAATCTCCAGGTTCAAGGGCATCTTCCTACATCAAAAACATGCATGAGAAACCCAGAAGATGGTACACCGTGTGATGGGGAAAGGTTTCTAAAACGCACCTCATTTCTCATCTCCTTGTGCCCGGGTTCGCCATTCCAGCCGCTTTACTAGCAATCTCCTTACTTGGAGCATCAGCACCTTTAACCTCCTGTTCCGTACAGGTTGCAATTTGTCCTGAGGATCAACGGGAAGACGTGGAACCAACGAGAGACTAGCTCTTGGTGTTGGGACAGGCACAGGTCACTCTATTTTCCCATCAGAAAGAAGAATTAACCACAGGCTCAGCCTGCCCCCCGGAACCAGAACAGGGCCTGAAGCCATTCTGCGATTTTGCCGCCAGCTCCCATAAAAACGAGTTGTAAAATGGAGGTTCAGGGCACTGCAATTCACAAACCTGCAGAGTTATAAATGATAACTCTCGTCCACAAATATATTGAGGGAAGGCAAAGAAGAGGATTTGAAATCAAGGCAGAATTGCAGGAAACAGATTTCAGGAGGTAGATTCGAATCGCCTTTAAAGCACATGAAAAGCGGCAAAACGTTGACAATGATGCCCTTGGCCAAAAAGGGCGTATGCGTTTTTTCCTGAATATATTCAGGAAAAAACGCATACGCCCTTTTTGGCCAACCAAGCAACCTGGAAAGGCAAATCCGTGCTACAAAGAAGTCTCGCTGCCCATCGGTCAAAAGGGCCATGCTGAAAAAAGTGTCAAAACCAGAAATGCAGGACAAGCCATGGAGAAATGGGAGCCTTGCTACACTGATGGGCGGGATGTAAATTGCCAAGAGCCACTCTGGAGAAGTGTCCGGTGAGTCCTGAAACATCTGAAAAACACAGCTTAGAGAGCATAGGGCACTTCCACTCATGGGGGTATAAATTGGGAAAATTAAAAATCAGCAAGACACAAGCACCCCAAAGTTTAGGGCTGCTCTGTTGACCAGGACCTCCACTTCATTCCACCTTAAATATCCCAGGAAAGAGAAAAATGGATAAAGAATTGTGGTCCTTATGTACAATGGAATATCACTCAGCCATGAAATCAATGTCATAAGGTTAGTAGCAGCATGATGAGTGGATTTAGGTACGACGATTCTAAGTGAAATAAGTCACACAGAAAAGGACACTTCTCATAAGGTATCACTGATAGAGGGAATGTAAAAACCTTTACACATGAACTGAATTACAAAACAGAACAGAGTCACACATGCAGAAAACACACTATGGCTGCTTAACGGGAAAGGTGAGGTGGGGTGATACATAAAACAAGGGTATCAAATTAGCTCAGATACCGTTCCATAAACCCAATATGTAATAGACAAGACCTACTCCTTGCTCAGAGAACTGGACTCAACACGCCCTATTCACCGCACAAGAATATATCTGACTAGTAATAATCGTAAAACCTATGTATTGATATCTCTCTGTTAGTGTGTCAAGTGGGTGTAAAGCGGCATAAACACAGCAGTGAAAAGCAGCTAAACCCCATTATAAAAATAAATTACTTTGAAACACCCATGAAACAAAGACAGTGAAAGAGAGAGAAATTCTTACACAATGCGTTCAGGGGCTGTGATGCAACCTGGATTGACCATATCTAGACGCACAGCTGGATGAGACATAAGGGTGGACACTCTTGGGGCTGAGAGGTTTGGTGAGGTTGGGTGAGCAAACGCAGACCCTTTAAAGTAATACTGCGTGGTACCCATCGCATGGGTCCCAAATCTCCAGGTTCAAGGGCATCTTCCTACATCAAAAACATGCATGAGAAACCCAGAAGATGGTACACCGTGTGATGGGGAAAGGTTTCTAAAACGCACCTCATTTCTCATCTCCTTGTGCCCGGTTTCGCCATTCCAGCCCCTTTACTAGCAAGCTCCCTACTTGGAGCATCAGCACCTTTAACCTCCTGTTCCGTACAGGTTGCAATTTGTACTGAGGATAAACGGGAAGATGTGGAACCAACGAGAGACTAGCTCTTGGTGTTGGGACAGGCACAGGTCACTCTATTTTCCCATCAGGAAGAAGAATTAACCACAGGCTCAGCCTACACCCCGGAACCAGAACAGGGCCTGAAGCCATTCTGCGATTTTGCGGCCAGCTCCCATAAAAACGAGTTGTAAAATGGAGGTTCAGGGCACTGCAATTCACAAACCTGCAGAGTTATAAATGATAACTCTCGTCCACAAATATATTGAGGGAAGGCAAAGAAGAGGATTTGAAATCAAGGCAGAATTGCAGGAAACAGATTTCAGGAGGTAGATTCGAATCGCCTTTAAAGCACATGAAAAGCGGCAAAACGTTGACAATGATGCCCTTGGCCAAAAAGGGCCTATGCGTTTTTTCCTGAATATATTCAGGAAAAAACGCATACGCCCTTTTTGGCCAACCAAGCAACCTGGAAAGGCAAATCAGTGCTACAAAGAAGTCTCGCTGCCCATCGGTCAAAAGGGCCATGCTGAAAAAAGTGTCAAAACCAGAAATGCAGGACAGGCCATGGAGAAATGGGAGCCTTGCTACACTGATGGGCGGGATGTAAATTGCCAACAGCCACTCTGGAGAAGTGTCCGGTGAGTCCTGAAACATCTGAAAAACACAGCTTAGAGAGCATAGGGCACTTCCACTCATGGGGGTATAAATTGGGAAAATGAAATATCAACAAGACACAAGCACCCCAAAGTTTAGGGCTGCTCTGTTGACCAGGACCTCCACTTCATTCCACCTTAAATATCCCAGGAAAGAGAAAAATGGATAAAGAAGTTGTGGTCCTTATGTACAATGGAATATCACTCAGCCATGAAATCAATGTCGTAAGGTTAGTAGCAGCATGATGAGTGGATTTAGGTACGACGATTCTAAGTGAAATAAGTCACACAGAAAAGGACACTTCTCATAAGGTATCACTGATAGAGGGAATGTAAAAACCGTTACACTTGAACTGAATTACAAAAGAGAACAGAGTCACACATGCAGAAAACACACTATGGCTGCTTAACGGGAAAGGTGAGGTGGGGTGATACATAAAACAAGGGTATCAAATTAGCTCAGATACCTTTCCATAAGCCCAATATGTAATAGACAAGACCTACTCCTTGCTCAGAGAACTGGACTCAACACGCCCTATTCACTGCACAAGAATATATCTGACTAATAATAATCGTAAAACCTATGTATTGATATCTCTCTGTTAGTGTGTCAAGTGGGTGTAAAGCGGCATAAACACAGCAGTGAAAAGCAGCTAAACCCCATTATAAAAATAAATTACTTTGAAACACCCATGAAACAAAGACAGTGAAAGAGAGAGAAATTCTTACACAATGCGTTCGGGGGCTGTGATGCAACCTGGATTGACCATATCTAGACCCACAGCTGGATGAGACATAAGGGTGGACACTCTTGGGGCTGAGAGGTTTGGTGAGGTTGGGTGAGCAAATGCAGACCCTTTAAAGTAATACTGCGTGGTACCCATCGCATGGGTCCCAAATCTCCAGGTTCAAGGGCATCTTCCTACATCAAAAATATGCATGAGAAACCCAGAAGATGGTACACCGTGTGATGGGGAAAGGTTTCTAAAACGCACCTCATTTCTCATCTCCTTGTGCCCGGGTTCGCCATTCCAGCCGCTTTACTAGCAATCTCCCTACTTGGAGCATCAGCACCTTTAACCTCCTGTTCCGTACAGGTTGCAATTTGTCCTGAGGATAAACGGGAAGACGTGGAACCAACGAGAGACTAGCTCTTGGTGTTGGGACAGGCACAGGTCACTCTATTTTCCCATCAGAAAGAAGAATTAACCACAGGCTCAGCCTGCCCCCCGGAACCAGAACAGGGCCTGAAGCCATTCTGCGATTTTGCCGCCAGCTCCCATAAAAACGAGTTGTAAAATGGAGGTTCAGGGCACTGCAATTCACAAACCTGCAGAGTTATAAATGATAACTCTCGTCCACAAATATATTGAGGGAAGGCAAAGAAGAGGATTTGAAATCAAGGCAGAATTGCAGGAAACAGATTTCAGGAGGTAGATTCGAATCGCCTTTAAAGCACATGAAAAGCGGCAAAACGTTGACAATGATGCCCTTGGCCAAAAAGGGCGTATGCGTTTTTTCCTGAATATATTCAGGAAAAAACGCATACGCCCTTTTTGGCCAACCAAGCAACCTGGAAAGGCAAATCCGTGCTACAAAGAAGTCTCGCTGCCCATCGGTCAAAAGGGCCATGCTGAAAAAAGTGTCAAAACCAGAAATGCAGGACAAGCCATGGAGAAATGGGAGCCTTGCTACACTGATGGGCGGGATGTAAATTGCCAAGAGCCACTCTGGAGAAGTGTCCGGTGAGTCCTGAAACATCTGAAAAACACAGCTTAGAGAGCATAGGGCACTTCCACTCATGGGGGTATAAATTGGGAAAATTAAAAATCAGCAAGACACAAGCACCCCAAAGTTTAGGGCTGCTCTGTTGACCAGGACCTCCACTTCATTCCACCTTAAATATCCCAGGAAAGAGAAAAATGGATAAAGAATTGTGGTCCTTATGTACAATGGAATATCACTCAGCCATGAAATCAATGTCATAAGGTTAGTAGCAGCATGATGAGTGGATTTAGGTACGACGATTCTAAGTGAAATAAGTCACACAGAAAAGGACACTTCTCATAAGGTATCACTGATAGAGGGAATGTAAAAACCTTTACACATGAACTGAATTACAAAACAGAACAGAGTCACACATGCAGAAAACACACTATGGCTGCTTAACGGGAAAGGTGAGGTGGGGTGATACATAAAACAAGGGTATCAAATTAGCTCAGATACCGTTCCATAAACCCAATATGTAATAGACAAGAACTACTCCTTGCTCAGAGAACTGGACTCAACACGCCCTATTCACCGCACAAGAATATATCTGACTAGTAATAATCGTAAAACCTATGTATTGATATCTCTCTGTTAGTGTGTCAAGTGGGTGTAAAGCGGCATAAACACAGCAGTGAAAAGCAGCTAAACCCCATTATAAAAATAAATTACTTTGAAACACCCATGAAACAAAGACAGTGAAAGAGAGAGAAATTCTTACACAATGCGTTCAGGGGCTGTGATGCAACCTGGATTGACCATATCTAGACCCACAGCTGGATCAGACATAAGGGTGGACACTCTTGGGGCTGAGAGGTTTGGTGAGGTTGGGTGAGCAAACGCAGACCCTTTAAAGTAATACTGCATGGTACGCATCGCATGGGTCCCAAATCTCCAGGTTCAAGGGCATCTTCCTACATCAAAAACATGCATGAGAAACCCAGAAGATGGTACACCGTGTGATGGGGAAAGGTTTCTAAAACGCACCTCATTTCTCATCGCCTTGTGCCCGGGTTCGTCATTCCAGCCGCTTTACTAGCAATCTCCCTACTTGGAGCATCAGCACCTTTAACCTCCTGTTCCGTACAGGTTGCAATTTGTCCTGAGGATAAACGGGAAGACGTGGAACCAACGAGAGACTAGCTCTTGGTGTTGGGACAGGCACAGGTCACTCTATTTTCCCATCAGAAAGAAGAATTAACCACAGGCTCAGCCTGCCCCCCGGAACCAGAACAGGGCCTGAAGCCATTCTGCGATTTTGCGGCCAGCTCCCATAAAAACGAGTTGTAAAATGGAGGTTCAGGGCACTGCAATTCACAAACCTGCAGAGTTATTAATGATAACTCTCGTCCACAAATATATTGAGGGAAGGCAAAGAAGAGGATTTGAAATCAAGGCAGAATTGCAGGAAACAGATTTCAGGAGGTAGATACGAATCGCCTTTAAAGCACATGAAAAGCGGCAAAACGTTGACAATGATGCCCTTGGCCAAAAAGGGCGTATGCGTTTTTTCCTGAATATATTCAGGAAAAAACGCATACGCCCTTTTTGGCCAACCAAGCAACCTGGAAAGGCAAATCAGTGCTACAAAGAAGTCTCGCTGCCCATCGGTCAAAAGGGCCATGCTGAAAAAAGTGTCAAAACCAGAAATGCAGGACAGGCCATGGAGAAATGGGAGCCTTGCTACACTGATGGGCGGGATGTAAATTGCCAAAAGCCACTCCGGAGAAGTGTCCGGTGAGTCCTGAAACATCTGAAAAACACAGCTTAGAGAGCATAGGGCACTTCCACTCATGGGGGTATAAATTGGGAAAATTAAAAATCAGCAAGACACAAGCACCCCAAAGTTTAGGGCTGCTCTGTTGACCAGGACCTCCACTTCATTCCACCTTAAATATCCCAGGAAAGAGAAAAATGGATAAAGAAGTTGTGGTCCTTATGTAAATGGAATACCACTTAGCCATGAAATCAATGTCGTAAGGTTAGTAGCAGCATGATGAGTGGATTTAGGTACGACGATTCTAAGTGAAATAAGTCACACAGAAAAGGACACTTCTCATAAGGTATCACTGATAGAGGGAATGTAAAAACCGTTACACTTGAACTGAATTACAAAACAGAACAGAGTCACACATGCAGAAAACACACTATGGCTGCTTAACGGGAAAGGTGAGGTGGGGTGATACATAAAACAAGGGTATCAAATTAGCTCAGATACCGTTCCATAAACCCAATATGTAATAGACAAGACCTACTCCTTGCTCAGAGAACTGGACTCAACACGCCCTATTCACCGCACAAGAATATATCTGACTAATAATAATCGTAAAACCTATGTATTGATATCTCTCTGTTAGTGTGTCAAGTGGGTGTAAAGCGGCATAAACACAGCAGTGAAAAGCAGCTAAACCCCATTATAAAAATAAATTACTTTGAAACACCCATGAAACAAAGACAGTGAAAGAGAGAGAAATTCTTACACAATGCGTTCAGGGGCTGTGATGCAACCTGGATTGACCATATCTAGACGCACAGCTGCATGAGATATAAGGGTGGACACTCTTGGGGCTGAGAGGTTTGGTGAGGTTGGGTGAGCAAACGCAGACCCTTTAAAGTAATACTGCGTGGTACCCATCGCATGGGTCCAAAATCTCCAGGTTCAAGGGCATCTTCCTACATCGAAAACATGCATGAGAAACCCAGAAGATGGTACACCGTGTGATGGGGAAAGGTTTCTAAAACGCACCTCATTTCTCATCTCCTTGTGCCCGGGTTCGCCATTCCAGCTGCTTTACTAGCAAGCTCCCTACTTGGAGCATCAGCACCTTTAACCTCCTGTTCCATACAGGTTGCAATTTGTCCTGAGGATAAACGGGAAGAGGTGGAACCAACGAGAGACTAGCTCTTGGTGTTGGGACAGGCACAGGTCACTCTATTTTCCCATCAGAAAGAAGAATTAACCACAGGCTCAGCCTGCCCCCCGGAACCAGAACAGGGCCTGAAGCCATTCTGCGATTTTGCGGCCAGCTCCCATAAAAACGAGTTGTAAAATGGAGGTTCAGGGCACTGCAATTCACAAACCTGCAGAGTTATTAATGATAACTCTCGTCCACAAATATATTGAGGGAAGGCAAAGAAGAGGATTTGAAATCAAGGCAGAATTGCAGGAAACAGATTTCAGGAGGTAGATACGAATCGCCTTTAAAGCACATGAAAAGCGGCAAAACGTTGACAATGATGCCCTTGGCCAAAAAGGGCGTATGCGTTTTTTCCTTAATATATTCAAGAAAAAACGCATACGCCCTTTTTGGCCAACCAAGCCACCTGGAAAGGCAAATCAGCGCTACAAAGAAGTCTCGCTTCCCATCGGTCAAAAGGGCCATGCTGAAAAAAGTGTCAAAACCAGAAATGCAGGACAGGCCATGGAGAAATGGGAGCCTTGCTACACTGATGGGCGGGATGTAAATTGCCAAAAGCCACTCCGGAGAAGTGTCCGGTGAGTCCTGAAACATCTGAAAAACACAGCTTAGAGAGCATAGGGCACTTCCACTCATGGGGGTATAAATTGGGAAAATTAAAAATCAGCAAGACACAAGCACCCCAAAGTTTAGGGCTGCTCTGTTGACCAGGACCTCCACTTCATTCCACCTTAAATATCCCAGGAAAGAGAAAAATGGATAAAGAAGTTGTGGTCCTTATGTACAATGGAATACCACTCAGCCATGAAATCAATGTCGTAAGGTTAGTAGCAGCATGATGAGTGGATTTAGGTACGACGATTCTAAGTGAAATAAGTCACACAGAAAAGGACACTTCTCATAAGGTATCACTGATAGAGGGAATGTAAAAACCGTTACACTTGAACTGAATTACAAAACAGAACAGAGTCACACATGCAGAAAACACACTATGGCTGCTTAACGGGAAAGGTGAGGTGGGGTGATACATAAAACAAGGGTATCAAATTAGCTCAGATACCGTTCCATAAACCCAATATGTAATAGACAAGACCTACTCCTTGCTCAGAGAACTGGACTCAACACGCCCTATTCACCGCACAAGAATATATCTGACTAATAATAATCGTAAAACCTATGTATTGATATCTCTCTGTTATTGTGTCAAGTGGGTGTAAAGCGGCATAAACACAGCAGTGAAAAGCAGCTAAACCCCATTATAAAAATAAATTACTTTGAAACACCCATGAAACAAAGACAGTGAAAGAGAGAGAAATTCTTACACAATGCGTTCAGGGGCTGTGATGCAACCTGGATTGACCATATCTAGACGCACAGCTGGATGAGACATAAGGGTGGACACTCTTGGGGCTGAGAGGTTTGGTGAGGTTGGGTGAGCAAACGCAGACCCTTTAAGGTAATACTGCGTGGTACCCATCGCATGGGTCCCAAATCTCCAGGTTCAAGGACATCTTCCTACATCGAAAACATGCATGAGAAACCCAGAAGATGGTACACCGTGTGATGGGGAAAGGTTTCTAAAACGCACCTCATTTCTCATCTCCTTGTGCCCGGGTTCGCCATTCCAGCCGCTTTACTAGCAAGCTCCCTACTTGGAGCATCAGCACCTTTAACCTCCTGTTCCATGCAGGTTGCAATTTGTCCTGAGGATAAACGGGAAGACGTGGAACCAACGAGAGACTAGCTCTTGGTGTTGGGACAGGCACAGGTCACTATATTTTCCCATCAGAAAGAAGAATTAACCACAGGCTCAGCCTGCCCCCCGGAACCAGAACAGGGCCTGAAGCCATTCTGCAATTTTGCGGCCAGCTCCCATAAAAACGAGTTGTAAAATGGAGGTTCAGGGCACTGCAATTCACAAACCTGCAGAGTTATAAATGATAACTCTCGTCCACAAATATATTGAGGGAAGGCAAAGAAGCGGATTTGAAATCAAGGCAGAATTGCAGGAAACAGATTTCAGGAGGTAGATACGAATCGCCTTTAAAGCACATGAGAAGCGGCAAAACGTTGACAATGATGCCCTTGGCCAAAAAGGGCGTATGCGTTTTTTCCTGAATATATTCAGGAAAAAACGCATACGCCCTTTTTGGCCAACCAAGCAACCTGGAAAGGCAAATCAGCGCTACAAAGAAGTCTCGCTTCCCATCGGTCAAAAGGGCCATGCTGAAAAAAGTGTCAAAACCAGAAATGCAGGACAGGCCATGGAGAAATGGGAGCCTTGCTACACTGATGGGCGGGATGTAAATTGCCAAGAGCCACTCCGGAGAAGTGTCCGGTGAGTCCTGAAACATCTGAAAAACACAGCTTAGAGAGCATAGGGCACTTCCACTCATGGGGGTATAAATTGGGAAAGTTAAAAATCAGCAAGACACAAGCACCCCAAAGTTTAGGGCTGCTCTGTTGACCAGGACCTCCACTTCATTCCACCTTAAATATCCCAGGAAAGAGAAAAATGGATAAAGAAGTTGTGGTCCTTATGTACAATGGAATATCACTCAGCCATGAAATCAATGTCGTAAGGTTAGTAGCAGCATGATGAGTGGATTTAGGTACGATGATTCTAAGTGAAATAAGTCACACAGAAAAGGACACTTCTCATAAGGTATCACTGATAGAGGGAATGTAAAAACCGTTACACTTGAACTGAATTACAAAACAGAACAGAGTCACACATGCAGAAAACACACTATGGCTGCTTAACGGGAAAGGTGAGGTGGGGTGATACATAAAACAAGGGTATCAAATTAGCTCAGATACCGTTCCATAAACTCAATATGTAATAGACAAGACCTACTCCTTGCTCAGAGAACTGGACTCAACACGCCCTATTCACCGCACAAGAATATATCTGACTAATAATAATCGTAAAACCTATGTATTGATATCTCTCTGTTAGTGTGTCAAGTGGGTGTAAAGCGGCATAAACACAGCAGTGAAAAGCAGCTAAACCCCATTATAAAAATAAATTACTTTGAAACACCCATGAAACAAAGACAGTGAAAGAGAGAGAAATTCTTACACAATGCGTTCAGGGGCTGTGATGCAACCTGGATTGACCATATCTAGACGCACAGCTGGATGAGACATAAGGGTGGACACTCTTGGGGCTGAGAGGTTTGGTGAGGTTGGGTGAGCAAACGCAGACCCTTTAAAGGAATACTGCGTGGTACCCATCGCATGGGTCCCAAATCTCCAGGTTCAAGGGCATCTTCCTACATCAAAAACATACATGAGAAACCCAGAAGATGGTACACCGTGTGATGGGGAAAGGTTTCTAAAACGCACCTCATTTCTCATCTCCTTGTGCCCGGGTTCGCCATTCCAGCCGCTTTACTAGCAATCTCCCTACTTGGAGCATCAGCACCTTTAACCTCCTGTTCCGTACAGGTTGCAATTTGTCCTGAGGATAAACGGGAAGACGTGGAACCAACGAGAGACTAGCTCTTGGTGTTGGGACAGGCACAGGTCACTCTATTTTCCCATCAGAAAGAAGAATTAACCACAGGCTCAGCCTGCCCCCCGGAACCAGAACAGGGCCTGAAGCCATTCTGCGATTTTGCCGCCAGCTCCCATAAAAACGAGTTGTAAAATGGAGGTTCAGGGCACTGCAATTCACAAACCTGCAGAGTTATAAATGATAACTCTCGTCCACAAATATATTGAGGGAAGGCAAAGAAGAGGATTTGAAATCAAGGCAGAATTGCAGGAAACAGATTTCAGGAGGTAGATTCGAATCGCCTTTAAAGCACATGAAAAGCGGCAAAACGTTGACAATGATGCCCTTGGCCAAAAAGGGCGTATGCGTTTTTTCCTGAATATATTCAGGAAAAAACGCATACGCCCTTTTTGGCCAACCAAGCAACCTGGAAAGGCAAATCCGTGCTACAAAGAAGTCTCGCTGCCCATCGGTCAAAAGGGCCATGCTGAAAAAAGTGTCAAAACCAGAAATGCAGGACAAGCCATGGAGAAATGGGAGCCTTGCTACACTGATGGGCGGGATGTAAATTGCCAAGAGCCACTCTGGAGAAGTGTCCGGTGAGTCCTGAAACATCTGAAAAACACAGCTTAGAGAGCATAGGGCACTTCCACTCATGGGGGTATAAATTGGGAAAATTAAAAATCAGCAAGACACAAGCACCCCAAAGTTTAGGGCTGCTCTGTTGACCAGGACCTCCACTTCATTCCACCTTAAATATCCCAGGAAAGAGAAAAATGGATAAAGAATTGTGGTCCTTATGTACAATGGAATATCACTCAGCCATGAAATCAATGTCATAAGGTTAGTAGCAGCATGATGAGTGGATTTAGGTACGACGATTCTAAGTGAAATAAGTCACACAGAAAAGGACACTTCTCATAAGGTATCACTGATAGAGGGAATGTAAAAACCTTTACACATGAACTGAATTACAAAACAGAACAGAGTCACACATGCAGAAAACACACTATGGCTGCTTAACGGGAAAGGTGAGGTGGGGTGATACATAAAACAAGGGTATCAAATTAGCTCAGATACCGTTCCATAAACCCAATATGTAATAGACAAGAACTACTCCTTGCTCAGAGAACTGGACTCAACACGCCCTATTCACCGCACAAGAATATATCTGACTAGTAATAATCGTAAAACCTATGTATTGATATCTCTCTGTTAGTGTGTCAAGTGGGTGTAAAGCGGCATAAACACAGCAGTGAAAAGCAGCTAAACCCCATTATAAAAATAAATTACTTTGAAACACCCATGAAACAAAGACAGTGAAAGAGAGAGAAATTCTTACACAATGCGTTCAGGGGCTGTGATGCAACCTGGATTGACCATATCTAGACCCACAGCTGGATCAGACATAAGGGTGGACACTCTTGGGGCTGAGAGGTTTGGTGAGGTTGGGTGAGCAAACGCAGACCCTTTAAAGTAATACTGCATGGTACGCATCGCATGGGTCCCAAATCTCCAGGTTCAAGGGCATCTTCCTACATCAAAAACATGCATGAGAAACCCAGAAGATGGTACACCGTGTGATGGGGAAAGGTTTCTAAAACGCACCTCATTTCTCATCGCCTTGTGCCCGGGTTCGTCATTCCAGCCGCTTTACTAGCAATCTCCCTACTTGGAGCATCAGCACCTTTAACCTCCTGTTCCGTACAGGTTGCAATTTGTCCTGAGGATAAACGGGAAGACGTGGAACCAACGAGAGACTAGCTCTTGGTGTTGGGACAGGCACAGGTCACTCTATTTTCCCATCAGAAAGAAGAATTAACCACAGGCTCAGCCTGCCCCCCGGAACCAGAACAGGGCCTGAAGCCATTCTGCGATTTTGCGGCCAGCTCCCATAAAAACGAGTTGTAAAATGGAGGTTCAGGGCACTGCAATTCACAAACCTGCAGAGTTATTAATGATAACTCTCGTCCACAAATATATTGAGGGAAGGCAAAGAAGAGGATTTGAAATCAAGGCAGAATTGCAGGAAACAGATTTCAGGAGGTAGATACGAATCGCCTTTAAAGCACATGAAAAGCGGCAAAACGTTGACAATGATGCCCTTGGCCAAAAAGGGCGTATGCGTTTTTTCCTGAATATATTCAGGAAAAAACGCATACGCCCTTTTTGGCCAACCAAGCAACCTGGAAAGGCAAATCAGTGCTACAAAGAAGTCTCGCTGCCCATCGGTCAAAAGGGCCATGCTGAAAAAAGTGTCAAAACCAGAAATGCAGGACAGGCCATGGAGAAATGGGAGCCTTGCTACACTGATGGGCGGGATGTAAATTGCCAAAAGCCACTCCGGAGAAGTGTCCGGTGAGTCCTGAAACATCTGAAAAACACAGCTTAGAGAGCATAGGGCACTTCCACTCATGGGGGTATAAATTGGGAAAATTAAAAATCAGCAAGACACAAGCACCCCAAAGTTTAGGGCTGCTCTGTTGACCAGGACCTCCACTTCATTCCACCTTAAATATCCCAGGAAAGAGAAAAATGGATAAAGAAGTTGTGGTCCTTATGTAAATGGAATACCACTTAGCCATGAAATCAATGTCGTAAGGTTAGTAGCAGCATGATGAGTGGATTTAGGTACGACGATTCTAAGTGAAATAAGTCACACAGAAAAGGACACTTCTCATAAGGTATCACTGATAGAGGGAATGTAAAAACCGTTACACTTGAACTGAATTACAAAACAGAACAGAGTCACACATGCAGAAAACACACTATGGCTGCTTAACGGGAAAGGTGAGGTGGGGTGATACATAAAACAAGGGTATCAAATTAGCTCAGATACCGTTCCATAAACCCAATATGTAATAGACAAGACCTACTCCTTGCTCAGAGAACTGGACTCAACACGCCCTATTCACCGCACAAGAATATATCTGACTAATAATAATCGTAAAACCTATGTATTGATATCTCTCTGTTAGTGTGTCAAGTGGGTGTAAAGCGGCATAAACACAGCAGTGAAAAGCAGCTAAACCCCATTATAAAAATAAATTACTTTGAAACACCCATGAAACAAAGACAGTGAAAGAGAGAGAAATTCTTACACAATGCGTTCAGGGGCTGTGATGCAACCTGGATTGACCATATCTAGACGCACAGCTGCATGAGATATAAGGGTGGACACTCTTGGGGCTGAGAGGTTTGGTGAGGTTGGGTGAGCAAACGCAGACCCTTTAAAGTAATACTGCGTGGTACCCATCGCATGGGTCCAAAATCTCCAGGTTCAAGGGCATCTTCCTACATCGAAAACATGCATGAGAAACCCAGAAGATGGTACACCGTGTGATGGGGAAAGGTTTCTAAAACGCACCTCATTTCTCATCTCCTTGTGCCCGGGTTCGCCATTCCAGCTGCTTTACTAGCAAGCTCCCTACTTGGAGCATCAGCACCTTTAACCTCCTGTTCCATACAGGTTGCAATTTGTCCTGAGGATAAACGGGAAGAGGTGGAACCAACGAGAGACTAGCTCTTGGTGTTGGGACAGGCACAGGTCACTCTATTTTCCCATCAGAAAGAAGAATTAACCACAGGCTCAGCCTGCCCCCCGGAACCAGAACAGGGCCTGAAGCCATTCTGCGATTTTGCGGCCAGCTCCCATAAAAACGAGTTGTAAAATGGAGGTTCAGGGCACTGCAATTCACAAACCTGCAGAGTTATTAATGATAACTCTCGTCCACAAATATATTGAGGGAAGGCAAAGAAGAGGATTTGAAATCAAGGCAGAATTGCAGGAAACAGATTTCAGGAGGTAGATACGAATCGCCTTTAAAGCACATGAAAAGCGGCAAAACGTTGACAATGATGCCCTTGGCCAAAAAGGGCGTATGCGTTTTTTCCTTAATATATTCAAGAAAAAACGCATACGCCCTTTTTGGCCAACCAAGCCACCTGGAAAGGCAAATCAGCGCTACAAAGAAGTCTCGCTTCCCATCGGTCAAAAGGGCCATGCTGAAAAAAGTGTCAAAACCAGAAATGCAGGACAGGCCATGGAGAAATGGGAGCCTTGCTACACTGATGGGCGGGATGTAAATTGCCAAAAGCCACTCCGGAGAAGTGTCCGGTGAGTCCTGAAACATCTGAAAAACACAGCTTAGAGAGCATAGGGCACTTCCACTCATGGGGGTATAAATTGGGAAAATTAAAAATCAGCAAGACACAAGCACCCCAAAGTTTAGGGCTGCTCTGTTGACCAGGACCTCCACTTCATTCCACCTTAAATATCCCAGGAAAGAGAAAAATGGATAAAGAAGTTGTGGTCCTTATGTACAATGGAATACCACTCAGCCATGAAATCAATGTCGTAAGGTTAGTAGCAGCATGATGAGTGGATTTAGGTACGACGATTCTAAGTGAAATAAGTCACACAGAAAAGGACACTTCTCATAAGGTATCACTGATAGAGGGAATGTAAAAACCGTTACACTTGAACTGAATTACAAAACAGAACAGAGTCACACATGCAGAAAACACACTATGGCTGCTTAACGGGAAAGGTGAGGTGGGGTGATACATAAAACAAGGGTATCAAATTAGCTCAGATACCGTTCCATAAACCCAATATGTAATAGACAAGACCTACTCCTTGCTCAGAGAACTGGACTCAACACGCCCTATTCACCGCACAAGAATATATCTGACTAATAATAATCGTAAAACCTATGTATTGATATCTCTCTGTTATTGTGTCAAGTGGGTGTAAAGCGGCATAAACACAGCAGTGAAAAGCAGCTAAACCCCATTATAAAAATAAATTACTTTGAAACACCCATGAAACAAAGACAGTGAAAGAGAGAGAAATTCTTACACAATGCGTTCAGGGGCTGTGATGCAACCTGGATTGACCATATCTAGACGCACAGCTGGATGAGACATAAGGGTGGACACTCTTGGGGCTGAGAGGTTTGGTGAGGTTGGGTGAGCAAACGCAGACCCTTTAAGGTAATACTGCGTGGTACCCATCGCATGGGTCCCAAATCTCCAGGTTCAAGGACATCTTCCTACATCGAAAACATGCATGAGAAACCCAGAAGATGGTACACCGTGTGATGGGGAAAGGTTTCTAAAACGCACCTCATTTCTCATCTCCTTGTGCCCGGGTTCGCCATTCCAGCCGCTTTACTAGCAAGCTCCCTACTTGGAGCATCAGCACCTTTAACCTCCTGTTCCATGCAGGTTGCAATTTGTCCTGAGGATAAACGGGAAGACGTGGAACCAACGAGAGACTAGCTCTTGGTGTTGGGACAGGCACAGGTCACTATATTTTCCCATCAGAAAGAAGAATTAACCACAGGCTCAGCCTGCCCCCCGGAACCAGAACAGGGCCTGAAGCCATTCTGCAATTTTGCGGCCAGCTCCCATAAAAACGAGTTGTAAAATGGAGGTTCAGGGCACTGCAATTCACAAACCTGCAGAGTTATAAATGATAACTCTCGTCCACAAATATATTGAGGGAAGGCAAAGAAGCGGATTTGAAATCAAGGCAGAATTGCAGGAAACAGATTTCAGGAGGTAGATACGAATCGCCTTTAAAGCACATGAGAAGCGGCAAAACGTTGACAATGATGCCCTTGGCCAAAAAGGGCGTATGCGTTTTTTCCTGAATATATTCAGGAAAAAACGCATACGCCCTTTTTGGCCAACCAAGCAACCTGGAAAGGCAAATCAGCGCTACAAAGAAGTCTCGCTTCCCATCGGTCAAAAGGGCCATGCTGAAAAAAGTGTCAAAACCAGAAATGCAGGACAGGCCATGGAGAAATGGGAGCCTTGCTACACTGATGGGCGGGATGTAAATTGCCAAGAGCCACTCCGGAGAAGTGTCCGGTGAGTCCTGAAACATCTGAAAAACACAGCTTAGAGAGCATAGGGCACTTCCACTCATGGGGGTATAAATTGGGAAAGTTAAAAATCAGCAAGACACAAGCACCCCAAAGTTTAGGGCTGCTCTGTTGACCAGGACCTCCACTTCATTCCACCTTAAATATCCCAGGAAAGAGAAAAATGGATAAAGAAGTTGTGGTCCTTATGTACAATGGAATATCACTCAGCCATGAAATCAATGTCGTAAGGTTAGTAGCAGCATGATGAGTGGATTTAGGTACGATGATTCTAAGTGAAATAAGTCACACAGAAAAGGACACTTCTCATAAGGTATCACTGATAGAGGGAATGTAAAAACCGTTACACTTGAACTGAATTACAAAACAGAACAGAGTCACACATGCAGAAAACACACTATGGCTGCTTAACGGGAAAGGTGAGGTGGGGTGATACATAAAACAAGGGTATCAAATTAGCTCAGATACCGTTCCATAAACTCAATATGTAATAGAAAAGACCTACTCCTTGCTCAGAGAACTGGACTCAACACGCCCTATTCACCGCACAAGAATATATCTGACTAATAATAATCGTAAAACCTATGTATTGATATCTCTCTGTTAGTGTGTCAAGTGGGTGTAAAGCGGCATAAACACAGCAGTGAAAAGCAGCTAAACCCCATTATAAAAATAAATTACTTTGAAACACCCATGAAACAAAGACAGTGAAAGAGAGAGAAATTCTTACACAATGCGTTCAGGGGCTGTGATGCAACCTGGATTGACCATATCTAGACGCACAGCTGGATGAGACATAAGGGTGGACACTCTTGGGGCTGAGAGGTTTGGTGAGGTTGGGTGAGCAAACGCAGACCCTTTAAAGGAATACTGCGTGGTACCCATCGCATGGGTCCCAAATCTCCAGGTTCAAGGGCATCTTCCTACATCAAAAACATACATGAGAAACCCAGAAGATGGTACACCGTGTGATGGGGAAAGGTTTCTAAAACGCACCTCATTTCTCATCTCCTTGTGCCCGGGTTCACAATTCCAGCCGCTTTACTAGCAAGCTCCCTACTTGGAGCATCAGCACCTTTAACCTCCTGTTCCATACAGGTTGCAATTTGTCCTGAGGATAAACGGGAAGACGTGGAACCAACGAGAGACTAGCTCTTGGTGTTGGGACAGGCACAGGTCACTCTATTTTCCCATCAGAAAGAAGAATTAACCACAGGCTCAGCCTGCCCCCCGGAACCAGAACAGGGCCTGAAGCCATTCTGCGATTTTGCGGCCAGCTCCCATAAAAACGAGTTGTAAAATGGAGGTTCAGGGCACTGCAATTCACAAACCTGCAGAGTTATTAATGATAACTCTCATCCACAAATATATTGAGGGAAGGCAAAGAAGAGGATTTGAAATCAAGGCAGAATTGCAGGAAACAGATTTCAGGAGGTAGATACGAATCGCCTTTAAAGCACATGAAAAGCGGCAAAACGTTGACAATGATGCCCTTGGCCAAAAAGGGCGTATGCGTTTTTTCCTGAATATATTCAGGAAAAAACGCATACGCCCTTTTTGGGCAACCAAGGAACCTGGAAAGGCATATCAGCGCTACAAAGAAGTCTCGCTTCCCATCGGTCAAAAGGGCCATGCTGAAAAAAGTGTCAAAACCAGAAATGCAGGACAGGCCATGGAGAAATGGGAGCCTTGCTACACTGATGGGCGGGATGTAAATTGCCAAGAGCCACTCTGGAGAAGTGTCCGGTGAGTCCTGAAACATCTGAAAAACACAGCTTAGAGAGCATAGGGCACTTCCACTCATGGGGGTATAAATTGGGAAAATTAAAAATCAGCAAGACACAAGCACCCCAAAGTTTAGGGCTGCTCTCTTGACCAGGACCTCCACTTCATTCCACCTTAAATATCCCAGGAAAGAGAAAAATGGATAAAGAAGTTGTGGTCCTTATGTACAATGGAATATCACTCAGCCATGAAATCAATGTCGTAAGGTTAGTAGCAGCATGATGAGTGGATTTAGGTACGACGATTCTAAGTGAAATAAGTCACACAGAAAAGGACACTTCTCATAAGGTATCACTGATAGAGGGAATGTAAAAACCGTTACACTTGAACTGAATTACAAAACAGAACAGAGTCACACATGCAGAAAACACACTATGGCTGCTTAACGGGAAAGGTGAGGTGGGGTGATACATAAAACAAGGGTATCAAATTAGCTCAGATACCGTTCCATAAACCCAATATGTAATAGACAAGACCTACTCCTTGCTCAGAGAACTGGACTCAACACGCCCTATTCACCGCACAAGAATATATCTGACTAATAATAATCGTAAAACCTATGTATTGATATCTCTCTGTTATTGTGTCAAGTGGGTGTAAAGCGGCATAAACACAGCAGTGAAAAGCAGCTAAACCCCATTATAAAAATAAATTACTTTGAAACACCCATGAAACAAAGACAGTGAAAGAGAGAGAAATTCTTACACAATGCGTTCAGGGGCTGTGATGCAACCTGGATTGACCATATCTAGACGCACAG
The DNA here is from genome assembly GCF_965194805.1 of Balaenoptera borealis. Classification (NCBI taxonomy): domain Eukaryota; kingdom Metazoa; phylum Chordata; class Mammalia; order Artiodactyla; family Balaenopteridae; genus Balaenoptera; species Balaenoptera borealis. Next base: position 103,317 of record NW_028122896.1, read on the forward strand.
CTGCATGAGATATAAGGGTGGACACTCTTGGGGCTGAGAGGTTTGGTGAGGTTGGGTGAGCAAACGCAGACCCTTTAAAGTAATACTGCATGGTACCCATCGCATGGGTCCCAAATCTCCAGGTTTAAGGACATCTTCCTACATCGAAAACATGCATGAGAAACCCAGAAGATGGTACACCGTGTGATGGGGAAAGGTTTCTAAAACGCACCTCATTTCTCATCTCCTTGTGCCCGGGTTCGCCATTCCAGCTGCTTTACTAGCAAGCTCCCTACTTGGAGCATCAGCACCTTTAACCTCCTGTTCCATACAGGTTGCAATTTGTCCTGAGGATAAACGGGAATACGTGGAACCAACGAGAGACTAGCTCTTGGTGTTGGGACAGGCACAGGTCACTCTATTTTCCCATCAGAAAGAAGAATTAACCACAGGCTCAGCCTGCCCCCCGGAACCAGAACAGGGCCTGAAGCCATTCTGCAATTTTGCGGCCAGCTCCCATAAAAACGAGTTGTAAAATGGAGGTTCAGGGCACTGCAATTCACAAACCTGCAGAGTTATAAATGATAACTCTCGTCCACAAATATATTGAGGGAAGGCAAAGAAGCGGATTTGAAATCAAGGCAGAATTGCAGGAAACAGATTTCAGGAGGTAGATACGAATCGCCTTTAAAGCACATGAGAAGCGGCAAAACGTTGACAATGATGCCCTTGGCCAAAAAGGGCGTATGCGTTTTTTCCTGAATATATTCAGGAAAAAACGCATACGCCCTTTTTGGCCAACCAAGCAACCTGGAAATGCAAATCAGCGCTACAAACAAGTCTCGCTTCCCATCGGTCAAAAGGGCCATGCTGAAAAAAGTGTCAAAACCAGAAATGCAGGACAGGCCATGGAGAAATGGGAGCCTTGCTACACTGATGGGCGGGATGTAAATTGCCAAGAGCCACTCCGGAGAAGTATCCGGTGAGTCCTGAAACATCTGAAAAACACAGCTTAGAGAGCATAGGGCACTTCCACTCATGGGGGTATAAATTGGGAAAGTTAAAAATCAGCAAGACACAAGCACCCCAAAGTTTAGGGCTGCTCTGTTGACCAGGACCTCCACTTCATTCCACCTTAAATATCCCAGGAAAGAGAAAAATGGATAAAGAAGTTGTGGTCCTTATGTACAATGGAATATCACTCAGCCATGAAATCAATGTCGTAAGGTTAGTAGCAGCATGATGAGTGGATTTAGGTACGACGATTCTAAGTGAAATAAGTCACACAGAAAAGGACACTTCTCATAAGGTATCACTGATAGAGGGAATGTAAAAACCGTTACACTTGAACTGAATTACAAAACAGAACAGAGTCACACATGCAGAAAACACACTATGGCTGCTTAACGGGAAAGGTGAGGTGGGGTGATACATAAAACAAGGGTATCAAATTAGCTCAGATACCGTTCCATAAACTCAATATGTAATAGACAAGACCTACTCCTTGCTCAGAGAACTGGACTCAACACGCCCTATTCACCGCACAAGAATATATCTGACTAATAATAATCGTAAAACCTATGTATTGATATCTCTCTGTTAGTGTGTCAAGTGGGTGTAAAGCGGCATAAACACAGCAGTGAAAAGCAGCTAAACCCCATTATAAAAATAAATTACTTTGAAACACCCATGAAACAAAGACAGTGAAAGAGAGAGAAATTCTTACACAATGCGTTCAGTGGCTGTGATGCAACCTGGATTGACCATATCTAGACGCACAGCTGGATGAGACATAAGGGTGGACACTCTTGGGGCTGAGAGGTTTGGTGAGGTTGGGTGAGCAAACGCAGACCCTTTAAAGGAATACTGCGTGGTACCCATCGCATGGGTCCCAAATCTCCAGGTTCAAGGGCATCTTCCTACATCAAAAACATACATGAGAAACCCAGAAGATGGTACACCGTGTGATGGGGAAAGGTTTCTAAAACGCACCTCATTTCTCATCTCCTTGTGCCCGGGTTCGCAATTCCAGCCGCTTTACTAGCAAGCTCCCTACTTGGAGCATCAGCACCTTTAACCTCCTGTTCCATACAGGTTGCAATTTGTCCTGAGGATAAACGGGAAGACGTGGAACCAACGAGAGACTAGCTCTTGGTGTTGGGACAGGCACAGGTCACTCTATTTTCCCATCAGAAAGAAGAATTAACCACAGGCTCAGCCTGCCCCCCGGAACCAGAACAGGGCCTGAAGCCATTCTGCGATTTTGCCGCCAGCTCCCATAAAAACGAGTTGTAAAATGGAGGTTCAGGGCACTGCAATTCACAAACCTGCAGAGTTATTAATGATAACTCTCATCCACAAATATATTGAGGGAAGGCAAAGAAGAGGATTTGAAATCAAGGCAGAATTGCAGGAAACAGATTTCAGGAGGTAGATACGAATCGCCTTTAAAGCACATGAAAAGCGGCAAAACGTTGACAATGATGCCCTTGGCCAAAAAGGGCGTATGCGTTTTTTCCTGAATATATTCAGGAAAAAACGCATACGGCCTTTTTGGGCAACCAAGGAACCTGGAAAGGCATATCAACGCTACAAAGAAGTCTCGCTTCCCATCGGTCAAAAGGGCCATGCTGAAAAAAGTGTCAAAACCAGAAATGCAGGACAGGCCATGGAGAAATGGGAGCCTTGCTACACTGATGGGCGGGATGTAAATTGCCAAGAGCCACTCTGGAGAAGTGTCCGGTGAGTCCTGAAACATCTGAAAAACACAGCTTAGAGAGCATAGGGCACTTCCACTCATGGGGGTATAAATTGGGAAAATTAAAAATCAGCAAGACACAAGCACCCCAAAGTTTAGGGCTGCTCTCTTGACCAGGACCTCCACTTCATTCCACCTTAAATATCCCAGGAAAGAGAAAAATGGATAAAGAAGTTGTGGTCCTTATGTACAATGGAATATCACTCAGCCATGAAATCAATGTCGTAAGGTTAGTAGCAGCATGATGAGTGGATTTAGGTACGACGATTCTAAGTGAAATAAGTCACACAGAAAAGGACACTTCTCATAAGGTATCACTGATAGAGGGAATGTAAAAACCGTTACACTTGAACTGAATTACAAAACAGAACAGAGTCACACATGCAGAAAACACACTATGGCTGCTTAACGGGAAAGGTGAGGTGGGGTGATACATAAAACAAGGGTATCAAATTAGCTCAGATACCGTTCCATAAACCCAATATGTAATAGACAAGACCTACTCCTTGCTCAGAGAACTGGACTCAACACGCCCTATTCACCGCACAAGAATATATCTGACTAATAATAATCGTAAAACCTATGTATTGATATCTCTCTGTTATTGTGTCAAGTGGGTGTAAAGCGGCATAAACACAGCAGTGAAAAGCAGCTAAACCCCATTATAAAAATAAATTACTTTGAAACACCCATGAAACAAAGACAGTGAAAGAGAGAGAAATTCTTACACAATGCGTTCAGGGGCTGTGATGCAACCTGGATTGACCATATCTAGACGCACAGCTGCATGAGATATAAGGGTGGACACTCTTGGGGCTGAGAGGTTTGGTGAGGTTGGGTGAGCAAACACAGACCCTTTAAAGTAATACTGCGTGGTACCCATCGCATGGGTCCAAAATCTCCAGGTTCAAGGGCATCTTCCTACATCGAAAACATGCATGAGAAACCCAGAAGATGGTACACCGTGTGATGGGGAAAGGTTTCTAAAACGCACCTCATTTCTCATCTCCTTGTGCCCGGGTTCGCCATTCCAGCTGCTTTACTAGCAAGCTCCCTACTTGGAGCATCAGCACCTTTAACCTCCTGTTCCATACAGGTTGCAATTTGTCCTGAGGATAAACGGGAAGACGTGGAACCAACGAGAGACTAGCTCTTGGTGTTCGGACAGGCACAGGTCACTCTATTTTCCCATCAGAAAGAAGAATTAACCACAGGCTCAGCCTGCCCCCCGGAACCAGAACAGGGCCTGAAGCCATTCTGCGATTTTGCGGCCAGCTCCCATAAAAACGAGTTGTAAAATGGAGGTTCAGGGCACTGCAATTCACAAACCTGCAGAGTTATTAATGATAACTCTCGTCCACAAATATATTGAGGGAAGGCAAAGAAGCGGATTTGAAATCAAGGCAGAATTGCAGGAAACAGATTTCAGGAGGTAGATACGAATCGCCTTTAAAGCACATGAGAAGCGGCAAAACGTTGACAATGATGCCCTTGGCCAAAAAGGGCGTATGCGTTTTTTCCTGAATATATTCAGGAAAAAACGCATACGCCCTTTTTGGGCAACCAAGGAACCTGGAAAGGCATATCAGCGCTACAAAGAAGTCTCGCTTCCCATCGGTCAAAAGGGCCATGCTGAAAAAAGTGTCAAAACCAGAAATGCAGGACAGGCCATGGAGAAATGGGAGCCTTGCTACACTGATGGGCGGGATGTAAATTGCCAAGAGCCACTCTGGAGAAGTGTCCGGTGAGTCCTGAAACATCTGAAAAACACAGCTTAGAGAGCATAGGGCACTTCCACTCATGGGGGTATAAATTGGGAAAATTAAAAATCAGCAAGACACAAGCACCCCAAAGTTTAGGGCTGCTCTCTTGACCAGGACCTCCACTTCATTCCACCTTAAATATCCCAGGAAAGAGAAAAATGGATAAAGAAGTTGTGGTCCTTATGTACAATGGAATATCACTCAGCCATGAAATCAATGTCGTAAGGTTAGTAGCAGCATGATGAGTGGATTTAGGTACGACGATTCTAAGTGAAATAAGTCACACAGAAAAGGACACTTCTCATAAGGTATCACTGATAGAGGGAATGTAAAAACCGTTACACTTGAACTGAATTACAAAACAGAACAGAGTCACACATGCAGAAAACACACTATGGCTGCTTAACGGGAAAGGTGAGGTGGGGTGATACATAAAACAAGGGTATCAAATTAGCTCAGATACCGTTCCATAAACCCAATATGTAATAGACAAGACCTACTCCTTGCTCAGAGAACTGGACTCAACACGCCCTATTCACCACACTAGAATATATCTGACTAATAATAATCGTAAAACCTATGTATTGATATCTCTCTGTTAGTGTGTCAAGTGGGTGTAAAGCGGCATAAACACAGCAGTGAAAAGCAGCTAAACCCCATTATAAAAATAAATTACTTTGAAACACCCATGAAACAAAGACAGTGAAAGAGAGAGAAATTCTTACACAATGAGTTCAGGGGCTGTGATGCAACCTGGATTGACCATATCTAGACGCACAGCTGGATGAGACATAAGGGTGGACACTCTTGGGGCTGAGAGGTTTGGTGAGGTTGGGTGAGCAAACGCAGACCCTTTAAAGTAATACTGCGTGGTACCCATCGCATGGGTCCCAAATCTCCAGGTTCAAGGGCATCTTCCTACATCAAAAACATGCATGAGAAACCCAGAAGATGGTACACCGTGTGATGGGGAAAGGTTTCTAAAACGCACCTCATTTCTCATCTCCTTGTGCCCGGGTTCGCCATTCCAGCCGCTTTACTAGCAAGCTCCCTACTTGGAGCATCAGCACCTTTAACCTCCTGTTCCGTACAGGTTGCAATTTGTCCTGAGGATAAACGGGAAGACGTGGAACCAACGAGAGACTAGCTCTTGGTGTTGGGACAGGCACAGGTCACTCTATTTTCCCATCAGAAAGAAGAATTAACCACAGGCTCAGCCTGGCCCCCGGAACCAGAACAGGGCCTGAAGCCATTCTGCGATTTTGCGGCCAGCTCCCATAAAAACGAGTTGTAAAATGGAGGTTCAGGGCACTGCAATTCACAAACCTGCAGAGTTATAAATGATAACTCTCGTCCACAAATATATTGAGGGAAGGCAAAGAAGAGGATTTGAAATCAAGGCAGAATTGCAGGAAACAGATTTCAGGAGGTAGATACGAATCGCCTTTAAAGCACATGAAAAGCGGCAAAACGTTGACAATGATGCCCTTGGCCAAAAAGGGCGTATGCGTTTTTTCCTGAATATATTCAGGAAAAAACGCATACGCCCTTTTTGGCCAACCAAGCAACCTGGAAAGGCAAATCAGCGCTACAAAGAAGTCTCGCTTCCCATCGGTCAAAAGGGCCATGCTGAAAAAAGTGTCAAAACCAGAAATGCAGGACAGGCCATGGAGAAATGGGAGCCTTGCTACACTGATGGGCGGGATGTAAATTGCCAAGAGCCACTCTGGAGAAGTGTCCGGTGAGTCCTGAAACATCTGAAAAACACAGCTCAGAGAGCATAGGGCACTTCCACTCATGGGGGTATAAATTGGGAAAATTAAAAATCAGCAAAACACAAGCACCCCAAAGTTTAGGGCTGCTCTGTTGACCAGGACCTCCACTTCATTCCACCTTAAATATCCCAGGAAAGAGAAAAATGGATAAAGAAGTTGTGGTCCTTATGTACAATGGAATATCACTCAGCCATGAAATCAATGTCGTAAGGTTAGTAGCAGCATGATGAGTGGATTTAGGTACGACGATTCTAAGTGAAATAAGTCACACAGAAAAGGACACTTCTCATAAGGTATCACTGATAGAGGGAATGTAAAAACCGTTACACTTGAACTGAATTACAAAACAGAACAGAGTCACACATGCAGAAAACACACTATGGCTGCTTAACGGGAAAGGTGAGGTGGGGTGATACATAAAACAAGGGTATCAAATTAGCTCAGATACCGTTCCATAAACCCAATATGTAATAGACAAGACCTACTCCTTGCTCAGAGAACTGGACTCAACACGCCCTATTCACCACACTAGAATATATCTGACTAATAATAATCGTAAAACCTATGTATTGATATCTCTCTGTTAGTGTGTCAAGTGGGTGTAAAGCGGCATAAACACAGCAGTGAAAAGCAGCTAAACCCCATTATAAAAATAAATTACTTTGAAACACCCATGAAACAAAGACAGTGAAAGAGAGAGAAATTCTTACACAATGCGTTCAGGGGCTGTGATACAACCTGGATTGACCATATCTAGATGCACAGCTGGATGAGACATAAGGGTGGACACTCTTGGGGCTGAGAGGTTTGGTGAGGTTGGGTGAGCAAACGCAGACCCTTTAATGTAATACTGCCTGGTACCCATCGCATGGGTCCAAAATCTCCAGGTTCAAGGGCATCTTCCTACATCAAAAACATGCATGAGAAACCCAGAAGATGGTACACCGTGTGATGGGGAAAGGTTTCTAAAACGCACCTCATTTCTCATCTCCTTGTGCCCGGGTTCACCATTCCAGCCGCTTTACTAGCAAGCTCCCTACTTGGAGCATCAGCACCTTTAACCTCCTGTTCCATACAGGTTGCAATTTGTCCTGAGGATAAACGGGAAGACGTGGAACCAACGAGAGACTAGCTCTTGGTGTTGGGACAGGCACAGGTCACTCTATTTTCCCATCAGAAAGAAGAATTAACCACAGGCTCAGCCTGGCCCCCGGAACCAGAACAGGGCCTGAAGCCATTCTGCGATTTTGCGGCCAGCTCCCATAAAAACGAGTTGTAAAATGGAGGTTCAGGGCACTGCAATTCACAAACCTGCAGAGTTATTAATGATAACTCTCGTCCACAAATATATTGAGGGAAGGCAAAGAAGAGGATTTGAAATCAAGGCAGAATTGCAGGAAACAGATTTCAGGAGGTAGATACGAATCGCCTTTAAAGCACATGAAAAGCGGCAAAACGTTGACAATGATGCCCTTGGCCAAAAAGGGCGTATGCATTTTTTCCTTAATATATTCAAGAAAAAACGCATACGCCCTTTTTGGCCAACCAAGCCACCTGGAAAGGCAAATCAGCGCTACAAAGAAGTCTCGCTTCCCATCGGTCAAAAGGGCCATGCTGAAAAAAGTGTCAAAACCAGAAATGCAGGACAGGCCATGGAGAAATGGGAGCCTTGCTACACTGATGGGCGGGATGTAAATTGCCAAAAGCCACTCCGGAGAAGTGTCCGGTGAGTCCTGAAACATCTGAAAAACACAGCTTAGAGAGCATAGGGCACTTCCACTCATGGGGGTATAAATTGGGAAAATTAAAAATCAGCAAGACACAAGCACCCCAAAGTTTAGGGCTGCTCTGTTGACCAGGACCTCCACTTCATTCCACCTTAAATATCCCAGGAAAGAGAAAAATGGATAAAGAAGTTGTGGTCCTTATGTACAATGGAATACCACTCAGCCATGAAATCAATGTCGTAAGGTTAGTAGCAGCATGATGAGTGGATTTAGGTACGACGATTCTAAGTGAAATAAGTCACACAGAAAAGGACACTTCTCATAAGGTATCACTGATAGAGGGAATGTAAAAACCGTTACACTTGAACTGAATTACAAAACAGAACAGAGTCACACATGCAGAAAACACACTATGGCTGCTTAACGGGAAAGGTGAGGTGGGGTGATACATAAAACAAGGGTATCAAATTAGCTCAGATACCGTTCCATAAACCCAATATGTAATAGACAAGAACTACTCCTTGCTCAGAGAACTGGACTCAACACGCCCTATTCACCGCACAAGAATATATCTGACTAATAATAATCGTAAAACCTATGTATTGATATCTCTCTGTTATTGTGTCAAGTGGGTTTAAAGCGGCATAAACACAGCAGTGAAAAGCAGCTAAACCCCATTATAAAAATAAATTACTTTGAAACACCCATGAAACAAAGACAGTGAAAGAGAGAGAAATTCTTACACAATGCGTTCAGGGGCTGTGATGCAACCTGGATTGACCATATCTAGACGCACAGCTGGATGAGACATAAGGGTGGACACTCTTGGGGCTGAGAGGTTTGGTGAGGTTGGGTGAGCAAACGCAGACCCTTTAAGGTAATACTGCGTGGTACCCATCGCATGGGTCCCAAATCTCCAGGTTCAAGGACATCTTCCTACATCGAAAACATGCATGAGAAACCCAGAAGATGGTACACCGTGTGATGGGGAAAGGTTTCTAAAACGCACCTCATTTCTCATCTCCTTGTGCCCGGGTTCGCCATTCCAGCCGCTTTACTAGCAAGCTCCCTACTTGGAGCATCAGCACCTTTAACCTCCTGTTCCATGCAGGTTGCAATTTGTCCTGAGGATAAACGGGAAGACGTGGAACCAACGAGAGACTAGCTCTTGGTGTTGGGACAGGCACAGGTCACTCTATTTTCCCATCAGAAAGAAGAATTAACCACAGGCTCAGCCTGCCCCCCGGAACCAGAACAGGGCCTGAAGCCATTCTGCAATTTTGCGGCCAGCTCCCATAAAAACGAGTTGTAAAATGGAGGTTCAGGGCACTGCAATTCACAAACCTGCAGAGTTATAAATGATAACTCTCGTCCACAAATATATTGAGGGAAGGCAAAGAAGCGGATTTGAAATCAAGGCAGAATTGCAGGAAACAGATTTCAGGAGGTAGATACGAATCGCCTTTAAAGCACATGAGAAGCGGCAAAACGTTGACAATGATGCCCTTGGCCAAAAAGGGCGTATGCGTTTTTTCCTGAATATATTCAGGAAAAAACGCATACGCCCTTTTTGGCCAACCAAGCAACCTGGAAAGGCAAATCAGCGCTACAAAGAAGTCTCGCTTCCCATCGGTCAAAAGGGCCATGCTGAAAAAAGTGTCAAAACCAGAAATGCAGGACAGGCCATGGAGAAATGGGAGCCTTGCTACACTGATGGGCGGGATGTAAATTGCCAAGAGCCACTCCGGAGAAGTGTCCGGTGAGTCCTGAAACATCTGAAAAACACAGCTTAGAGAGCATAGGGCACTTCCACTCATGGGGGTATAAATTGGGAAAGTTAAAAATCAGCAAGACACAAGCACCCCAAAGTTTAGGGCTGCTCTGTTGACCAGGACCTCCACTTCATTCCACCTTAAATATCCCAGGAAAGAGAAAAATGGATAAAGAAGTTGTGGTCCTTATGTACAATGGAATATCACTCAGCCATGAAATCAATGTCGTAAGGTTAGTAGCAGCATGATGAGTGGATTTAGGTACGATGATTCTAAGTGAAATAAGTCACACAGAAAAGGACACTTCTCATAAGGTATCACTGATAGAGGGAATGTAAAAACCGTTACACTTGAACTGAATTACAAAACAGAACAGAGTCACACATGCAGAAAACACACTATGGCTGCTTAACGGGAAAGGTGAGGTGGGGTGATACATAAAACAAGGGTATCAAATTAGCTCAGATACCGTTCCATAAACTCAATATGTAATAGACAAGACCTACTCCTTGCTCAGAGAACTGGACTCAACACGCCCTATTCACCGCACAAGAATATATCTGACTAATAATAATCGTAAAACCTATGTATTGATATCTCTCTGTTAGTGTGTCAAGTGGGTGTAAAGCGGCATAAACACAGCAGTGAAAAGCAGCTAAACCCCATTATAAAAATAAATTACTTTGAAACACCCATGAAACAAAGACAGTGAAAGAGAGAGAAATTCTTACACAATGCGTTCAGGGGCTGTGATGCAACCTGGATTGACCATATCTAGACGCACAGCTGGATGAGACATAAGGGTGGACACTCTTGGGGCTGAGAGGTTTGGTGAGGTTGGGTGAGCAAACGCAGACCCTTTAAAGGAATACTGCGTGGTACCCATCGCATGGGTCCCAAATCTCCAGGTTCAAGGGCATCTTCCTACATCAAAAACATACATGAGAAACCCAGAAGATGGTACACCGTGTGATGGGGAAAGGTTTCTAAAACGCACCTCATTTCTCATCTCCTTGTGCCCGGGTTCACAATTCCAGCCGCTTTACTAGCAAGCTCCCTACTTGGAGCATCAGCACCTTTAACCTCCTGTTCCATACAGGTTGCAATTTGTCCTGAGGATAAACGGGAAGACGTGGAACCAACGAGAGACTAGCTCTTGGTGTTGGGACAGGCACAGGTCACTCTATTTTCCCATCAGAAAGAAGAATTAACCACAGGCTCAGCCTGCCCCCCGGAACCAGAACAGGGCCTGAAGCCATTCTGCGATTTTGCGGCCAGCTCCCATAAAAACGAGTTGTAAAATGGAGGTTCAGGGCACTGCAATTCACAAACCTGCAGAGTTATTAATGATAACTCTCATCCACAAATATATTGAGGGAAGGCAAAGAAGAGGATTTGAAATCAAGGCAGAATTGCAGGAAACAGATTTCAGGAGGTAGATACGAATCGCCTTTAAAGCACATGAAAAGCGGCAAAACGTTGACAATGATGCCCTTGGCCAAAAAGGGCGTATGCGTTTTTTCCTGAATATATTCAGGAAAAAACGCATACGCCCTTTTTGGGCAACCAAGGAACCTGGAAAGGCATATCAGCGCTACAAAGAAGTCTCGCTTCCCATCGGTCAAAAGGGCCATGCTGAAAAAAGTGTCAAAACCAGAAATGCAGGACAGGCCATGGAGAAATGGGAGCCTTGCTACACTGATGGGCGGGATGTAAATTGCCAAGAGCCACTCTGGAGAAGTGTCCGGTGAGTCCTGAAACATCTGAAAAACACAGCTTAGAGAGCATAGGGCACTTCCACTCATGGGGGTATAAATTGGGAAAATTAAAAATCAGCAAGACACAAGCACCCCAAAGTTTAGGGCTGCTCTCTTGACCAGGACCTCCACTTCATTCCACCTTAAATATCCCAGGAAAGAGAAAAATGGATAAAGAAGTTGTGGTCCTTATGTACAATGGAATATCACTCAGCCATGAAATCAATGTCGTAAGGTTAGTAGCAGCATGATGAGTGGATTTAGGTACGACGATTCTAAGTGAAATAAGTCACACAGAAAAGGACACTTCTCATAAGGTATCACTGATAGAGGGAATGTAAAAACCGTTACACTTGAACTGAATTACAAAACAGAACAGAGTCACACATGCAGAAAACACACTATGGCTGCTTAACGGGAAAGGTGAGGTGGGGTGATACATAAAACAAGGGTATCAAATTAGCTCAGATACCGTTCCATAAACCCAATATGTAATAGACAAGACCTACTCCTTGCTCAGAGAACTGGACTCAACACGCCCTATTCACCGCACAAGAATATATCTGACTAATAATAATCGTAAAACCTATGTATTGATATCTCTCTGTTATTGTGTCAAGTGGGTGTAAAGCGGCATAAACACAGCAGTGAAAAGCAGCTAAACCCCATTATAAAAATAAATTACTTTGAAACACCCATGAAACAAAGACAGTGAAAGAGAGAGAAATTCTTACACAATGCGTTCAGGGGCTGTGATGCAACCTGGATTGACCATATCTAGACGCACAGCTGCATGAGATATAAGGGTGGACACTCTTGGGGCTGAGAGGTTTGGTGAGGTTGGGTGAGCAAACGCAGACCCTTTAAAGTAATACTGCATGGTACCCATCGCATGGGTCCCAAATCTCCAGGTTTAAGGACATCTTCCTACATCGAAAACATGCATGAGAAACCCAGAAGATGGTACACCGTGTGATGGGGAAAGGTTTCTAAAACGCACCTCATTTCTCATCTCCTTGTGCCCGGGTTCGCCATTCCAGCTGCTTTACTAGCAAGCTCCCTACTTGGAGCATCAGCACCTTTAACCTCCTGTTCCATACAGGTTGCAATTTGTCCTGAGGATAAACGGGAAGACGTGGAACCAACGAGAGACTAGCTCTTGGTGTTGGGACAGGCACAGGTCACTCTATTTTCCCATCAGAAAGAAGAATTAACCACAGGCTCAGCCTGCCCCCCGGAACCAGAACAGGGCCTGAAGCCATTCTGCAATTTTGCGGCCAGCTCCCATAAAAACGAGTTGTAAAATGGAGGTTCAGGGCACTGCAATTCACAAACCTGCAGAGTTATAAATGATAACTCTCGTCCACAAATATATTGAGGGAAGGCAAAGAAGCGGATTTGAAATCAAGGCAGAATTGCAGGAAACAGATTTCAGGAGGTAGATACGAATCGCCTTTAAAGCACATGAGAAGCGGCAAAACGTTGACAATGATGCCCTTGGCCAAAAAGGGCGTATGCGTTTTTTCCTGAATATATTCAGGAAAAAACGCATACGCCCTTTTTGGCCAACCAAGCAACCTGGAAAGGCAAATCAGCGCTACAAACAAGTCTCGCTTCCCATCGGTCAAAAGGGCCATGCTGAAAAAAGTGTCAAAACCAGAAATGCAGGACAGGCCATGGAGAAATGGGAGCCTTGCTACACTGATGGGCGGGATGTAAATTGCCAAGAGCCACTCCGGAGAAGTATCCGGTGAGTCCTGAAACATCTGAAAAACACAGCTTAGAGAGCATAGGGCACTTCCACTCATGGGGGTATAAATTGGGAAAGTTAAAAATCAGCAAGACACAAGCACCCCAAAGTTTAGGGCTGCTCTGTTGACCAGGACCTCCACTTCATTCCACCTTAAATATCCCAGGAAAGAGAAAAATGGATAAAGAAGTTGTGGTCCTTATGTACAATGGAATATCACTCAGCCATGAAATCAATGTCGTAAGGTTAGTAGCAGCATGATGAGTGGATTTAGGTACGACGATTCTAAGTGAAATAAGTCACACAGAAAAGGACACTTCTCATAAGGTATCACTGATAGAGGGAATGTAAAAACCGTTACACTTGAACTGAATTACAAAACAGAACAGAGTCACACATGCAGAAAACACACTATGGCTGCTTAACGGGAAAGGTGAGGTGGGGTGATACATAAAACAAGGGTATCAAATTAGCTCAGATACCGTTCCATAAACTCAATATGTAATAGACAAGACCTACTCCTTGCTCAGAGAACTGGACTCAACACGCCCTATTCACCGCACAAGAATATATCTGACTAATAATAATCGTAAAACCTATGTATTGATATCTCTCTGTTAGTGTGTCAAGTGGGTGTAAAGCGGCATAAACACAGCAGTGAAAAGCAGCTAAACCCCATTATAAAAATAAATTACTTTGAAACACCCATGAAACAAAGACAGTGAAAGAGAGAGAAATTCTTACACAATGCGTTCAGTGGCTGTGATGCAACCTGGATTGACCATATCTAGACGCACAGCTGGATGAGACATAAGGGTGGACACTCTTGGGGCTGAGAGGTTTGGTGAGGTTGGGTGAGCAAACGCAGACCCTTTAAAGGAATACTGCGTGGTACCCATCGCATGGGTCCCAAATCTCCAGGTTCAAGGGCATCTTCCTACATCAAAAACATACATGAGAAACCCAGAAGATGGTACACCGTGTGATGGGGAAAGGTTTCTAAAACGCACCTCATTTCTCATCTCCTTGTGCCCGGGTTCGCAATTCCAGCCGCTTTACTAGCAAGCTCCCTACTTGGAGCATCAGCACCTTTAACCTCCTGTTCCATACAGGTTGCAATTTGTCCTGAGGATAAACGGGAAGACGTGGAACCAACGAGAGACTAGCTCTTGGTGTTGGGACAGGCACAGGTCACTCTATTTTCCCATCAGAAAGAAGAATTAACCACAGGCTCAGCCTGCCCCCCGGAACCAGAACAGGGCCTGAAGCCATTCTGCGATTTTGCCGCCAGCTCCCATAAAAACGAGTTGTAAAATGGAGGTTCAGGGCACTGCAATTCACAAACCTGCAGAGTTATTAATGATAACTCTCGTCCACAAATATATTGAGGGAAGGCAAAGAAGCGGATTTGAAATCAAGGCAGAATTGCAGGAAACAGATTTCAGGAGGTAGATACGAATCACCTTTAAAGCACATGAGAAGCGGCAAAACGTTGACAATGATGCCCTTGGCCAAAAAGGGCGTATGCGTTTTTTCCTGAATATATTCAGGAAAAAACGCATACGCCCTTTTTGGGCAACCAAGGAACCTGGAAAGGCATATCAGCGCTACAAAGAAGTCTCGCTTCCCATCGGTCAAAAGGGCCATGCTGAAAAAAGTGTCAAAACCAGAAATGCAGGACAGGCCATGGAGAAATGGGAGCCTTGCTACACTGATGGGCGGGATGTAAATTGCCAACAGCCACTCTGGAGAAGTGTCCGGTGAGTCCTGAAACATCTGAAAAACACAGCTTAGAGAGCATAGGGCACTTCCACTCATGGGGGTATAAATTGGGAAAATTAAAAATCAGCAAGACAGAAGCACCCCAAAGTTTAGGGCTGCTCTCTTGACCAGGACCTCCACTTCATTCCACGTTAAATATCCCAGGAAAGAGAAAAATGGATAAAGAAGTTGTGGTCCTTATGTACAATGGAATATCACTCAGCCATGAAATCAATGTCGTAAGGTTAGTAGCAGCATGATGAGTGGATTTAGGTACGACGATTCTAAGTGAAATAAGTCACACAGAAAAGGACACTTCTCATAAGGTATCACTGATAGAGGGAATGTAAAAACCGTTACACTTGAACTGAATTACAAAACAGAACAGAGTCACACATGCAGAAAACACACTATGGCTGCTTAACGGGAAAGGTGAGGTGGGGTGATACATAAAACAAGGGTATCAAATTAGCTCAGATACCGTTCCATAAACCCAATATGTAAGAAACAAGACCTACTCCTTGCTCAGAGAACTGGACTCAACACGCCCTATTCACCACACTAGAATATATCTGACTAATAATAATCGTAAAACCTATGTATTGATATCTCTCTGTTAGTGTGTCAAGTGGGTGTAAAGCGGCATAAACACAGCAGTGAAAAGCAGCTAAACCCCATTATAAAAATAAATTACTTTGAAACACCCATGAAACAAAGACAGTGAAAGAGAGAGAAATTCTTACACAATGAGTTCAGGGGCTGTGATGCAACCTGGATTGACCATATCTAGACGCACAGCTGGATGAGACATAAGGGTGGACACTCTTGGGGCTGAGAGGTTTGGTGAGGTTGGGTGAGCAAACGCAGACCCTTTAAAGTAATACTGCGTGGTACCCATCGCATGGGTCCCAAATCTCCAGGTTCAAGGGCATCTTCCTACATCAAAAACATGCATGAGAAACCCAGAAGATGGTACACCGTGTGATGGGGAAAGGTTTCTAAAACGCACCTCATTTCTCATCTCCTTGTGCCCGGGTTCGCCATTCCAGCCGCTTTACTAGCAAGCTCCCTACTTGGAGCATCAGCACCTTTAACCTCCTGTTCCGTACAGGTTGCAATTTGTCCTGAGGATAAACGGGAAGACGTGGAACCAACGAGAGACTAGCTCTTGGTGTTGGGACAGGCACAGGTCACTCTATTTTCCCATCAGAAAGAAGAATTAACCACAGGCTCAGCCTGGCCCCCGGAACCAGAACAGGGCCTGAAGCCATTCTGCGATTTTGCGGCCAGCTCCCATAAAAACGAGTTGTAAAATGGAGGTTCAGGGCACTGCAATTCACAAACCTGCAGAGTTATAAATGATAACTCTCGTCCACAAATATATTGAGGGAAGGCAAAGAAGAGGATTTGAAATCAAGGCAGAATTGCAGGAAACAGATTTCAGGAGGTAGATACGAATCGCCTTTAAAGCACATGAAAAGCGGCAAAACGTTGACAATGATGCCCTTGGCCAAAAAGGGCGTATGCGTTTTTTCCTGAATATATTCAGGAAAAAACGCATACGCCCTTTTTGGCCAACCAAGCAACCTGGAAAGGCAAATCAGCGCTACAAAGAAGTCTCGCTTCCCATCGGTCAAAAGGGCCATGCTGAAAAAAGTGTCAAAACCAGAAATGCAGGACAGGCCATGGAGAAATGGGAGCCTTGCTACACTGATGGGCGGGATGTAAATTGCCAAGAGCCACTCTGGAGAAGTGTCCGGTGAGTCCTGAAACATCTGAAAAACACAGCTCAGAGAGCATAGGGCACTTCCACTCATGGGGGTATAAATTGGGAAAATTAAAAATCAGCAAAACACAAGCACCCCAAAGTTTAGGGCTGCTCTGTTGACCAGGACCTCCACTTCATTCCACCTTAAATATCCCAGGAAAGAGAAAAATGGATAAAGAAGTTGTGGTCCTTATGTACAATGGAATATCACTCAGCCATGAAATCAATGTCGTAAGGTTAGTAGCAGCATGATGAGTGGATTTAGGTACGACGATTCTAAGTGAAATAAGTCACACAGAAAAGGACACTTCTCATAAGGTATCACTGATAGAGGGAATGTAAAAACCGTTACACTTGAACTGAATTACAAAACAGAACAGAGTCACACATGCAGAAAACACACTATGGCTGCTTAACGGGAAAGGTGAGGTGGGGTGATACATAAAACAAGGGTATCAAATTAGCTCAGATACCGTTCCATAAACCCAATATGTAATAGACAAGACCTACTCCTTGCTCAGAGAACTGGACTCAACACGCCCTATTCACCACACTAGAATATATCTGACTAATAATAATCGTAAAACCTATGTATTGATATCTCTCTGTTAGTGTGTCAAGTGGGTGTAAAGCGGCATAAACACAGCAGTGAAAAGCAGCTAAACCCCATTATAAAAATAAATTACTTTGAAACACCCATGAAACAAAGACAGTGAAAGAGAGAGAAATTCTTACACAATGCGTTCAGGGGCTGTGATACAACCTGGATTGACCATATCTAGATGCACAGCTGGATGAGACATAAGGGTGGACACTCTTGGGGCTGAGAGGTTTGGTGAGGTTGGGTGAGCAAACGCAGACCCTTTAATGTAATACTGCCTGGTACCCATCGCATGGGTCCAAAATCTCCAGGTTCAAGGGCATCTTCCTACATCAAAAACATGCATGAGAAACCCAGAAGATGGTACACCGTGTGATGGGGAAAGGTTTCTAAAACGCACCTCATTTCTCATCTCCTTGTGCCCGGGTTCACCATTCCAGCCGCTTTACTAGCAAGCTCCCTACTTGGAGCATCAGCACCTTTAACCTCCTGTTCCATACAGGTTGCAATTTGTCCTGAGGATAAACGGGAAGACGTGGAACCAACGAGAGACTAGCTCTTGGTGTTGGGACAGGCACAGGTCACTCTATTTTCCCATCAGAAAGAAGAATTAACCACAGGCTCAGCCTGGCCCCCGGAACCAGAACAGGGCCTGAAGCCATTCTGCGATTTTGCGGCCAGCTCCCATAAAAACGAGTTGTAAAATGGAGGTTCAGGGCACTGCAATTCACAAACCTGCAGAGTTATAAATGATAACTCTCGTCCACAAATATATTGAGGGAAGGCAAAGAAGAGGATTTGAAATCAAGGCAGAATTGCAGGAAACAGATTTCAGGAGGTAGATTCGAATCGCCTTTAAAGCACATGAAAAGCGGCAAAACGTTGACAATGATGCCCTTGGCCAAAAAGGGCGTATGCGTTTTTTCCTGAATATATTCAGGAAAAAACGCATACGCCCTTTTTGGCCAACCAAGCAACCTGGAAAGGCAAATCAGTGCTACAAAGAAGTCTCGCTGCCCATCGGTCAAAAGGGCCATGCTGAAAAAAGTGTCAAAACCAGAAATGCAGGACAGGCCATGGAGAAATGGGAGCCTTGCTACACTGATGGGCGGGATGTAAATTGCCAACAGCCACTCTGGAGAAGTGTCCGGTGAGTCCTGAAACATCTGAAAAACACAGCTTAGAGAGCATAGGGCACTTCCACTCATGGGGGTATAAATTGGGAAAATGAAATATCAGCAAGACACAAGCACCCCAAAGTTTAGGGCTGCTCTGTTGACCAGGACCTCCACTTCATTCCACCTTAAATATCCCAGGAAAGAGAAAAATGGATAAAGAAGTTGTGGTCCTTATGTACAATGGAATATCACTCAGCCATGAAATCAATATCGTAAGGTTAGTAGCAGCATGATGAGTGGATTTAGGTACGACGATTCTAAGTGAAATAAGTCACACAGAAAAGGACACTTCTCATAAGGTATCACTGATAGAGGGAATGTAAAAACCGTTACACTTGAACTGAATTACAAAAGAGAACAGAGTCACACATGCAGAAAACACACTATGGCTGCTTAACGGGAAAGGTGAGGTGGGGTGATACATAAAACAAGGGTATCAAATTAGCTCAGATACCTTTCCATAAGCCCAATATGTAATAGACAAGACCTACTCCTTGCTCAGAGAACTGGACTCAACACGCCCTATTCACTGCACAAGAATATATCTGACTAATAATAATCGTAAAACCTATGTATTGATATCTCTCTGTTAGTGTGTCAAGTGGGTGTAAAGTGGCATAAACACAGCAGTGAAAAGCAGCTAAACCCCATTATAAAAATAAATTACTTTGAAACACCCATGAAACAAAGACAGTGAAAGAGAGAGAAATTCTTACACAATGCGTTCGGGGGCTGTGATGCAACCTAGATTGACCATATCTAGACCCACAGCTGGATGAGACATAAGTGTGGACACTCTTGGGGCTGAGAGGTTTGGTGAGGTTGGGTGAGCAAATGCAGACCCTTTAAAGTAATACTGCGTGGTACCCATCGCATGGGTCCCAAATCTCCAGGTTCAAGGGCATCTTCCTACATCAAAAACATGCATGAGAAACCCAGAAGATGGTACACCGTGTGATGGGGAAAGGTTTCTAAAACGCACCTCATTTCTCATCGCCTTGTGCCCGGGTTCGCCATTCCAGCCGCTTTACTAGCAATCTCCCTACTTGGAGCATCAGCACCTTTAACCTCCTGTTCCGTACAGGTTGCAATTTGTCCTGAGGATAAACGGGAAGACGTGGAACCAACGAGAGACTAGCTCTTGGTGTTGGGACAGGCACAGGTCACTCTATTTTCCCATCAGAAAGAAGAATTAACCACAGGCTCTGCCTGCCCCCCGGAACCAGAACAGGGCCTGAAGCCATTGTGCGATTTTGCCGCCAGCTCCCATAAAAACGAGTTGTAAAATGGAGGTTCAGGGCACTGCAATTCACAAACCTGCAGACTTATAAATGATAACTCTCGTCCACAAATATATTGAGGGAAGGCAAAGAAGAGGATTTGAAATCAAGGCAGAATTGCAGGAAACAGATTTCAGGAGGTAGATTCGAATCGCCTTTAAAGCACATGAAAAGCGGCAAAACGTTGACAATGATGCCCTTGGCCAAAAAGGGCGTATGCGTTTTTTCCTGAATATATTCAGGAAAAAACGCATACGCCCTTTTTGGCCAACCAAGCAACCTGGAAAGGCAAATCAGCGCTACAAAGAAGTCTCGCTGCCCATCGGTCAAAAGGGCCATGCTGAAAAAAGTGTCAAAACCAGAAATGCAGGACAAGCCATGGAGAAATGGGAGCCTTGCTACACTGATGGGCGGGATGTAAATTGCCAAGAGCCACTCCGGAGAAGTGTCCGGTGAGTCCTGAAACATCTGAAAAACACAGCTTAGAGAGCATAGGGCACTTCCACTCATGGGGGTATAAATTGGGAAAATTAAAAATCAGCAAGACACAAGCACCCCAAAGTTTAGGGCTGCTCTGTTGACCAGGACCTCCACTTCATTCCACCTTAAATATCCCAGGAAAGAGAAAAATGGATAAAGAATTGTGGTCCTTATGTACAATGGAATATCACTCAGCCATGAAATCAATGTCATAAGGTTAGTAGCAGCATGATGAGTGGATTTAGGTACTACGATTCTAAGTGAAATAAGTCACACAGAAAAGGACACTTCTCATAAGGTATCACTGATAGAGGGAATGTAAAAACCTTTACACATGAACTGAATTACAAAACAGAACAGAGTCACACATGCAGAAAACACACTATGGCTGCTTAACGGGAAAGGTGAGGTGGGGTGATACATAAAACAAGGGTATCAAATTAGCTCAGATACCGTTCCATAAACCCAATATGTAATAGACAAGACCTACTCCTTGCTCAGAGAACTGGACTCAACACGCCCTATTCACCGCACAAGAATATATCTGACTAGTAATAATCGTAAAACCTATGTATTGATATCTCTCTGTTAGTGTGTCAAGTGGGTGTAAAGCGGCATAAACACAGCAGTGAAAAGCAGCTAAACCCCATTATAAAAATAAATTACTTTGAATCACCCATGAAACAAAGACAGTGAAAGAGAGAGAAATTCTTACACAATGCGTTCAGGGGTTGTGATGCAACCTGGATTGACCATATCTAGACCCACAGTTGGATGAGACATAAGGGTGGACACTCTTGGGGCTGAGAGGTTTGGTGAGGTTGGGTGAGCAAACGCAGACCCTTTAAAGTAATACTGCGTGGTACCCATCGCATGGGTCCCAAATCTCCAGGTTCAAGGGCATCTTCCTACATCAAAAACATGCATGAGAAACCCAGAAGATGGTACACCGTGTGATGGGGAAAGGTTTCTAAAACGCACCTCATTTCTCATCTCCTTGTGCCCGGTTTCGCCATTCCAGCCCCTTTACTAGCAAGCTCCCTACTTGGAGCATCAGCACCTTTAACCTCCTGTTCCGTACAGGTTGCAATTTGTACTGAGGATAAACGGGAAGATGTGGAACCAACGAGAGACTAGCTCTTGGTGTTGGGACAGGCACAGGTCACTCTATTTTCCCATCAGGAAGAAGAATTAACCACAGGCTCAGCCTACCCCCCGGAACCAGAACAGGGCCTGAAGCCATTCTGCGATTTTGCGGCCAGCTCCCATAAAAACGAGTTGTAAAATGGAGGTTCAGGGCACTGCAATTCACAAACCTGCAGAGTTATAAATGATAACTCTCGTCCACAAATATATTGAGGGAAGGCAAAGAAGAGGATTTGAAATCAAGGCAGAATTGCAGGAAGGAGATTTCAGGAGGTAGATTCGAATCGCCTTTAAAGCACATGAAAAGCGGCAAAACGTTGACAATGATGCCCTTGGCCAAAAAGGGCGTATGCGTTTTTTCCTGAATATATTCAGGAAAAAACGCATACGCCCTTTTTGGCCAACCAAGCAACCTGGAAAGGCAAATCAGTGCTACAAAGAAGTCTCGCTGCCCATCGGTCAAAAGGGCCATGCTGAAAAAAGTGTCAAAACCAGAAATGCAGGACAAGCCATGGAGAAATGGGAGCCTTGCTACACTGATGGGCGGGATGTAAATTGCCAAGAGCCACTCCGGAGAAGTGTCCGGTGAGTCCTGAAACATCTGAAAAACACAGCTTAGAGAGCATAGGGCACTTCCACTCATGGGGGTATAAATTGGGAAAATTAAAAATCAGCAAGACACAAGCACCCCAAAGTTTAGGGCTGCTCTGTTGACCAGGACCTCCACTTCATTCCACCTTAAGTATCCCAGGAACGAGAAAAATGGATAAAGAAGTTGTGGTCCTTATGTACAATGGAATATCACTCAGCCATGAAATCAATGTCGTAAGGTTAGTAGCAGCATGATGAGTGGATTTAGGTACGACGATTCTAAGTGAAATAAGTCACACAGAAAAGGACACTTCTCATAAGGTATCACTGATAGAGGGAATGTAAAAACCGTTACACTTGAACTGAATTACAAAACAGAACAGAGTCACACATGCAGAAAACACACTATGGCTGCTTAACGGGAAAGGTGAGGTGGGGTGATACATAAAACAAGGGTTTCAAATTAGCTCAGATACCGTTCCATAAACCCAATATGTAATAGACAAGACCTACACCTTGCTCAGAGAACTGGACTCAACACGCCCTATTCACCACACAAGAATATATCTGACTAGTAATAATCTTAAAACCTATGTATTGATATCTCTCTGTTAGTGTGTCAAGTGGGTGTAAAGCGGCATAAACACAGCAGTGAAAAGCAGCTAAACCCCATTATAAAAATAAATTACTTTGAAACACCCATGAAACAAAGACAGTGAAAGAGAGAGAAATTCTTACACAATGCGTTCAGGGGCTGTGATGCAACCTGGATTGACCATATCTAGATGCACAGCTGGATGAGACATAAGGGTGGACACTCTTGGGGCTGAGAGGTTTGGTGAGGTTGGGTGAGCAAACGCAGACCCTTTAATGTAATACTGCCTGGTACCCATCGCATGGGTCCAAAATCTCCAGGTTCAAGGGCATCTTCCTACATCAAAAACATGCATGAGAAACCCAGAAGATGGTACACCGTGTGATGGGGAAAGGTTTCTAAAACGCACCTCATTTCTCATCTCCTTGTGCCCGGGTTCACCATTCCAGCCGCTTTACTAGCAAGCTCCCTACTTGGAGCATCAGCACCTTTAACCTCCTGTTCCATACAGGTTGCAATTTGTCCTGAGGATAAACGGGAAGACGTGGAACCAACGAGAGACTAGCTCTTGGTGTTGGGACAGGCACAGGTCACTCTATTTTCCCATCAGAAAGAAGAATTAACCACAGGCTCAGCCTGGCCCCCGGAACCAGAACAGGGCCTGAAGCCATTCTGCGATTTTGCGGCCAGCTCCCATAAAAACGAGTTGTAAAATGGAGGTTCAGGGCACTGCAATTCACAAACCTGCAGAGTTATAAATGATAACTCTCGTCCACAAATATATTGAGGGAAGGCAAAGAAGAGGATTTGAAATCAAGGCAGAATTGCAGGAAACAGATTTCAGGAGGTAGATTCGAATCGCCTTTAAAGCACATGAAAAGCGGCAAAACGTTGACAATGATGCCCTTGGCCAAAAAGGGCGTATGCGTTTTTTCCTGAATATATTCAGGAAAAAACGCATACGCCCTTTTTGGCCAACCAAGCAACCTGGAAAGGCAAATCAGTGCTACAAAGAAGTCTCGCTGCCCATCGGTCAAAAGGGCCATGCTGAAAAAAGTGTCAAAACCAGAAATGCAGGACAGGCCATGGAGAAATGGGAGCCTTGCTACACTGATGGGCGGGATGTAAATTGCCAACAGCCACTCTGGAGAAGTGTCCGGTGAGTCCTGAAACATCTGAAAAACACAGCTTAGAGAGCATAGGGCACTTCCACTCATGGGGGTATAAATTGGGAAAATGAAATATCAGCAAGACACAAGCACCCCAAAGTTTAGGGCTGCTCTGTTGACCAGGACCTCCACTTCATTCCACCTTAAATATCCCAGGAAAGAGAAAAATGGATAAAGAAGTTGTGGTCCTTATGTACAATGGAATATCACTCAGCCATGAAATCAATGTCGTAAGGTTAGTAGCAGCATGATGAGTGGATTTAGGTACGACGATTCTAAGTGAAATAAGTCACACAGAAAAGGACACTTCTCATAAGGTATCACTGATAGAGGGAATGTAAAAACCGTTACACTTGAACTGAATTACAAAAGAGAACAGAGTCACACATGCAGAAAACACACTATGGCTGCTTAACGGGAAAGGTGAGGTGGGGTGATACATAAAACAAGGGTATCAAATTAGCTCAGATACCTTTCCATAAGCCCAATATGTAATAGACAAGACCTACTCCTTGCTCAGAGAACTGGACTCAACACGCCCTATTCACTGCACAAGAATATATCTGACTAATAATAATCGTAAAACCTATGTATTGATATCTCTCTGTTAGTGTGTCAAGTGGGTGTAAAGCGGCATAAACACAGCAGTGAAAAGCAGCTAAACCCCATTATAAAAATAAATTACTTTGAAACACCCATGAAACAAAGACAGTGAAAGAGAGAGAAATTCTTACACAATGCGTTCGGGGGCTGTGATGCAACCTAGATTGACCATATCTAGACCCACAGCTGGATGAGACATAAGTGTGGACACTCTTGGGGCTGAGAGGTTTGGTGAGGTTGGGTGAGCAAATGCAGACCCTTTAAAGTAATACTGCGTGGTACCCATCGCATGGGTCCCAAATCTCCAGGTTCAAGGGCATCTTCCTACATCAAAAACATGCATGAGAAACCCAGAAGATGGTACACCGTGTGATGGGGAAAGGTTTCTAAAACGCACCTCATTTCTCATCTCCTTGTGCCCGGGTTCGCCATTCCAGCCGCTTTACTAGCAATCTCCCTACTTGGAGCATCAGCACCTTTAACCTCCTGTTCCGTACAGGTTGCAATTTGTCCTGAGGATAAACGGGAAGACGTGGAACCAACGAGAGACTAGCTCTTGGTGTTGGGACAGGCACAGGTCACTCTATTTTCCCATCAGAAAGAAGAATTAACCACAGGCTCAGCCTGCCCCCCGGAACCAGAACAGGGCCTGAAGCCATTGTGCGATTTTGCCGCCAGCTCCCATAAAAACGAGTTGTAAAATGGAGGTTCAGGGCACTGCAATTCACAAACCTGCAGAGTTATAAATGATAACTCTCGTCCACAAATATATTGAGGGAAGGCAAAGAAGAGGATTTGAAATCAAGGCAGAATTGCAGGAAAGAGATTTCAGGAGGTAGATACGAATCGCCTTTAAAGCACATGAAAAGCGGCAAAACGTTGACAATGATGCCCTTGGCCAAAAAGGGCGTATGCGTTTTTTCCTGAATATATTCAGGAAAAAACGCATACGCCCTTTTTGGCCAACCAAGCAACCTGGAAAGGCAAATCAGTGCTACAAAGAAGTCTCGCTGCCCATCGGTCAAAAGGGCCATGCTGAAAAAAGTGTCAAAACCAGAAATGCAGGAGAAGCCATGGAGAAATGGGAGCCTTGCTACACTGATGGGAGGGATGTAAATTGCCAAGAGCCACTCTGGAGAAGTGTCCGTTGAGTCCTGAAACATCTGAAAAACACAGCTTAGAGAGCATAGGGCACTTCCACTCATGGGGGTATAAATTGGGAAAATTAAAAATCAGCAAGACACAAGCACCCCAAAGTTTAGGGCTGCTCTGTTGACCAGGACCTCCACTTCATTCCACCTTAAATATCCCAGGAAAGAGAAAAATGGATAAAGAAGTTGTGGTCCTTATGTACAATGGAATATCACTCAGCCATGAAATCAATGTCATAAGGCTAGTAGCAGCATGATGAGTGGATTTAGGTACGACGATTCTAAGTGAAATAAGTCACACAGAAAAGGACACTTCTCATAAGGTATCACTGATAGAGGGAATGTAAAAACCGTTACACTTGAACTGAATTACAAAACAGAACAGAGTCACACATGCAGAAAACACACTATGGCTGCTTAACGGGAAAGGTGAGGTGGGGTGATACATAAAACAAGGGTTTCAAATTAGCTCAGATACCGTTCCATAAACCCAATATGTAATAGACAAGACCTACTCCTTGCTCAGAGAACTGGACTCAACACGCCCTATTCACCGCACAAGAATATATCTGACTAGTAATAATCGTAAAGCCTATGTATTGATATCTCTCTGTTAGTGTGTCAAGTGGGTGTAAAGCGGCATAAACACAGCAGTGAAAAGCAGCTAAATCCCATTATAAAAATAAATTACTTTGAAAAACCCATGAAACAAAGACAGTGAAAGAGAGAGGAATTCTTACACAATGCGTTCAGGGGCTGTGATGCAACCTGGATTGACCATATCTAGACTCACAGCTGGATCAGACATAAGGGTGGACACTCTTGGGGCTGAGAGGTTTGGTGAGGTTGGGTGAGCAAACGCAGACCCTTTAAAGTAATACTGCATGGTACCCATCGCATGGGTCCCAAATCTCCAGGTTCAAGGGCATCTTCCTACATCAAAAACATGCATGAGAAACCTAGAAGATGGTACACCGTGTGATGGGGAAAGGTTTCTAAAACGCACCTCATTTCTCATCTCCTTGTGCCCGGGTTCGCCATTCCAGCCGCTTTACTAGCAATCTCCCTACTTGGAGCATCAGCACCTTTAACCTCCTGTTCCGTAGAGGTTGCAATTTGTCCTGAGGATAAACGGGAAGACGTGGAACCAACGAGAGACTAGTTCTTGGTGTTGGGACAGGCACAGGTCACTCTATTTTCCCATCAGAAAGAAGAATTAACCACAGGCTCAGCCTGCCCCCCGGAACCAGAACAGGGCCTGAAGCCATTCTGCGATTTTGCCGCCAGCTCCCATAAAAACGAGTTGTAAAATGGAGGTTCAGGGCACTGCAATTCACAAACATGCAGAGTTATAAATGATAACTCTCGTCCACAAATATATTGAGGGAAGGCAAAGAAGAGGATTTGAAATCAAGGCAGAATTGCAGGAAACAGATTTCAGGAGGTAGATTCGAATCGCCTTTAAAGCACATGAAAAGCGGCAAAACGTTGACAATGATGCCCTTGGCCAAAAAGGGCGTATGCGTTTTTTCCTGAATATATTCAGGAAAAAACGCATACGCCCTTTTTGGCCAACCAAGCAACCTGGAAAGGCAAATCAGTGCTACAAAGAAGTCTCGCTGCCCATCGGTCAAAAGGGCCATGCTGAAAAAAGTGTCAAAACCAGAAATGCAGGACAGGCCATGGAGAAATGGGAGCCTTGCTACACTGATGGGCGGGATGTAAATTGCCAACAGCCACTCTGGAGAAGTGTCCGGTGAGTCCTGAAACATCTGAAAAACACAGCTTAGAGAGCATAGGGCACTTCCACTCATGGGGGTATAAATTGGGAAAATGAAAAATCAGCAAGACACAAGCACCCCAAAGTTTAGGGCTGCTCTGTTGACCAGGACCTCCACTTCATTCCACCTTAAATATCCCAGGAAAGAGAAAAATGGATAAAGAACTTGTGGTCCTTATGTACAATGGAATATCACTCAGCCATGAAATCAATGTCGTAAGGTTAGTAGCAGCATGATGAGTGGATTTAGGTACGACGATTCTAAGTGAAATAAGTCACACAGAAAAGGACACTTCTCATAAGGTATCACTGATAGAGGGAATGTAAAAACCGTTACACTTGAACTGAATTACAAAAGAGAACAGAGTCACACATGCAGAAAACACACTATGGCTGCTTAACGAGAAAGGTGAGGTGGGGTGATACATAAAACAAGGGTATCAAATTAGCTCAGATACCTTTCCATAAGCCCAATATGTAATAGACAAGACCTACTCCTTGCTCAGAGAACTGGACTCAACACGCCCTATTCACTGCACAAGAATATATCTGACTAATAATAATCGTAAAACCTATGTATTGATATCTCTCTGTTAGTGTGTCAAGTGGGTGTAAAGCGGCATAAACACAGCAGTGAAAAGCAGCTAAACCCCATTATAAAAATAAATTACTTTGAAACACCCATGAAACAAAGACAGTGAAATAGAGAGAAATTCTTACACAATGCGTTCGGGGGCTGTGAAGCAACCTGGATTGACCATATCTAGACCCACAGCTGGATGAGACATAAGTGTGGACACTCTTGGGGCTGAGAGGTTTGGTGAGGTTGGGTGAGCAAATGCAGACCCTTTAAAGTAATACTGCGTGGTACCCATTGCATGGGTCCCAAATCTCCAGGTTCAAGGGCATCTTCCTACATCAAAAACATGCATGAGAAACCCAGAAGATGGTACACCGTGTGATGGGGAAAGGTTTCGATAACGCACCTCATTTCTCATCTCCTTGTGCCCGGGTTCGCCATTCCAGCCGCTTTACTAGCAAGCTCCCTACTTGGAGCATCAGCACCTTTAACCTCCTGTTCCGTACAGGTTGCAATTTGTCCTGAGGATAAACGGGAAGACGTGGAACCAACGAGAGACTAGCTCTTGGTGTTGGGACAGGCACAGGTCACTCTATTTTCCCATCAGAAAGAAGAATTAACCACAGGCTCAGCCTGCCCCCCGGAACCAGAACAGGGCCTGAAGCCATTCTGCGATTTTGCGGCCAGCTCCCATAAAAACGAGTTGTAAAATGGAGGTTCAGGGCACTGCAATTCACAAACCTGCAGAGTTATAAATGATAACTCTCGTCCACAAATATATTGAGGGAAGGCAAAGAAGAGGATTTGAAATCAAGGCAGAATTGCAGGAAACAGATTTCAGGAGGTAGATTCGAATCGCCTTTAAAGCACATGAAAAGCGGCAAAACTTTGACAATGATGCCCTTGGCCAAAAAGGGCGTATGCGTTTTTTCCTGAATATATTCAGGAAAAAACGCATACGCCCTTTTTGGCCAACCAAGCAACCTGGAAAGGCAAATCAGTGCTACAAAGAAGTCTCGCTGCCCATCGGTCAAAAGGGCCATGCTGAAAAAAGTGTCAAAACCAGAAATGCAGGAGAAGCCATGGAGAAATGGGAGCCTTGCTACACTGATGGGAGGGATGTAAATTGCCAAGAGCCACTCTGGAGAAGTGTCCGTTGAGTCCTGAAACATCTGAAAAACACAGCTTAGAGAGCATAGGGCACTTCCACTCATGGGGGTATAAATTGGGAAAATTAAAAATCAGCAAGACACAAGCACCCCAAAGTTTAGGGCTGCTCTGTTGACCAGGACCTCCACTTCATTCCACCTTAAATATCCCAGGAAAGAGAAAAATGGATAAAGAATTGTGGTCCTTATGTACAATGGAATATCACTCAGCCATGAAATCAATGTCATAAGGTTAGTAGCAGCATGATGAGTGGATTTAGGTATGACGATTCTAAGTGAAATAAGTCACACAGAAAAGGACACTTCTCATAAGGTATCACTGATAGAGGGAATGTAAAAACCTTTACACATGAACTGAATTACAAAACAGAACAGAGTCACACATGCAGAAAACACACTATGGCTGCTTAACGGGAAAGGTGAGGTGGGGTGATACATAAAACAAGGGTATCAAATTAGCTCAGATACCGTTCCATAAACCCAATATGTAATAGACAAGACCTACTCCTTGCTCAGAGAACTGGACTCAACACGCCCTATTCACCGCACAAGAATATATCTGACTAGTAATAATCGTAAAACCTATGTATTGATATCTCTCTGTTAGTGTGTCAAGTGGGTGTAAAGTGGCATAAACACAGCAGTGAAAAGCAGCTAAACCCCATTATAAAAATAAATTACTTTGAATCACCCATGAAACAAAGACAGTGAAAGAGAGAGAAATTCTTACACAATGCGTTCAGGGGCTGTGATTCAACCTGGATTGACCATATCTAGACCCACAGTTGGATGAGACATAAGGGTGGACACTCTTGGGGCTGAGAGGTTTGGTGAGGTTGGGTGAGCAAACGCAGACCCTTTAAAGTAATACTGCGTGGTACCCATCGCATGGGTCCCAAATCTCCAGGTTCAAGGGCATCTTCCTACATCAAAAACATGCATGAGAAACCCAGAAGATGGTACACCGTGTGATGGGGAAAGGTTTCTAAAACGCACCTCATTTCTCATCTCCTTGTGCCCGGGTTCGCCATTCCAGCCCCTTTACTAGCAAGCTCCCTACTTGGAGCATCAGCACCTTTAACCTCCTGTTCCGTACAGGTTGCAATTTGTCCTGAGGATAAACGGGAAGACGTGGAACCAACGAGAGACTAGCTCTTGGTGTTGAGACAGGCACAGGTCACTCTATTTTCCCATCAGGTAGAAGAATTAACCACAGGCTCAGCCTGCCCCCCGGAACCAGAACAGGGCCTGAAGCCATTCTGCGATTTTGCGGCCAGCTCCCATAAAAACGAGTTGTAAAATGGAGGTTCAGGGCACTGCAATTCACAAACCTGCAGAGTTATAAATGATAACTCTCGTCCACAAATATATTGAGGGAAGGCAAAGAAGAGGATTTGAAATCAAGGCAGAATTGCAGGAAAGAGATTTCAGGAGGTAGATTCGAATCGCCTTTAAAGCACATGAAAAGCGGCAAAACGTTGACAATGATGCCCTTGGCCAAAAAGGGCGTATGCGTTTTTTCCTGAATATATTCAGGAAAAAACGCATACGCCCTTTTTGGCCAACCAAGCAACCTGGAAAGGCAAATCAGCGCTACAAAGAAGTCTCGCTTCCCATCGGTCAAAAGGGCCATGCTGAAAAAAGTGTCAAAACCAGAAATGCAGGACAGGCCATGGAGAAATGGGAGCCTTGCTACACTGATGGGCGGGATGTAAATTGCCAAGAGCCACTCTGGAGAAGTGTCCGGTGAGTCCTGAAACATCTGAAAAACACAGCTTAGAGAGCATAGGGCACTTCCACTCATGGGGGTATAAATTGGGAAAATTAAAAATCAGCAAGACACAAGCACCCCAAAGTTTAGGGCTGCTCTGTTTACAAGGACCTCCACTTCATTCCACCTTAAATATCCCAGGAAAGAGAAAAATGGATAAAGAAGTTGTGGTCCTTATGTACAATGGAATATCACTCAGCCATGAAATCAATGTCATAAGGCTAGTAGCAGCATGATGAGTGGATTTAGGTACGACGATTCTAAGTGAAATAAGTCACACAGAAAAGGACACTTCTCATAAGGTATCACTGATAGAGGGAATGTAAAAACCGTTACACTTGAACTGAATTACAAAACAGAACAGAGTCACACATGCAGAAAACACACTATGGCTGCTTAACGGGAAAGGTGAGGTGGGGTGATACATAAAACAAGGGTTTCAAATTAGCTCAGATACCGTTCCATAAACCCAATATGTAATAGACAAGACCTACTCCTTGCTCAGAGAACTGGACTCAACACGCCCTATTCACCGCACAAGAATATATCTGACTAGTAATAATCGTAAAGCCTATGTATTGATATCTCTCTGTTAGTGTGTCAAGTGGGTGTAAAGCGGCATAAACACAGCAGTGAAAAGCAGCTAAATCCCATTATAAAAATAAATTACTTTGAAAAACCCATGAAACAAAGACAGTGAAAGAGAGAGGAATTCTTACACAATGCGTTCAGGGGCTGTGATGCAACCTGGATTGACCATATCTAGACCCACAGCTGGATCAGACATAAGGGTGGACACTCTTGGGGCTGAGAGGTTTGGTGAGGTTGGGTGAGCAAACGCAGACCCTTTAAAGTAATACTGCATGGTACCCATCGCATGGGTCCCAAATCTCCAGGTTCAAGGGCATCTTCCTACATCAAAAACATGCATGAGAAACCTAGAAGATGGTACACCGTGTGATGGGGAAAGGTTTCTAAAACGCACCTCATTTCTCATCTCCTTGTGCCCGGGTTCGCCATTCCAGCCGCTTTACTAGCAATCTCCCTACTTGGAGCATCAGCACCTTTAACCTCCTGTTCCGTAGAGGTTGCAATTTGTCCTGAGGATAAACGGGAAGACGTGGAACCAACGAGAGACTAGTTCTTGGTGTTGGGACAGGCACAGGTCACTCTATTTTCCCATCAGAAAGAAGAATTAACCACAGGCTCAGCCTGCCCCCCGGAACCAGAACAGGGCCTGAAGCCATTCTGCGATTTTGCCGCCAGCTCCCATAAAAACGAGTTGTAAAATGGAGGTTCAGGGCACTGCAATTCACAAACATGCAGAGTTATAAATGATAACTCTCGTCCACAAATATATTGAGGGAAGGCAAAGAAGAGGATTTGAAATCAAGGCAGAATTGCAGGAAACAGATTTCAGGAGGTAGATTCGAATCGCCTTTAAAGCACATGAAAAGCGGCAAAACGTTGACAATGATGCCCTTGGCCAAAAAGGGCGTATGCGTTTTTTCCTGAATATATTCAGGAAAAAACGCATACGCCCTTTTTGGCCAACCAAGCAACCTGGAAAGGCAAATCAGTGCTACAAAGAAGTCTCGCTGCCCATCGGTCAAAAGGGCCATGCTGAAAAAAGTGTCAAAACCAGAAATGCAGGACAGGCCATGGAGAAATGGGAGCCTTGCTACACTGATGGGCGGGATGTAAATTGCCAAGAGCCACTCTGGAGAAGTGTCCGTTGAGTCCTGAAACATCTGAAAAACACAGCTTAGAGAGCATAGGGCACTTCCACTCATGGGGGTATAAATTGGGAAAATTAAAAATCAGCAAGACACAAGCACCCCAAAGTTTAGGGCTGCTCTGTTGACCAGGACCTCCACTTCATTCCACCTTAAATATCCCAGGAAAGAGAAAAATGGATAAAGAATTGTGGTCCTTATGTACAATGGAATATCACTCAGCCATGAAATCAATGTCATAAGGTTAGTAGCAGCATGATGAGTGGATTTAGGTATGACGATTCTAAGTGAAATAAGTCACACAGAAAAGGACACTTCTCATAAGGTATCACTGATAGAGGGAATGTAAAAACCTTTACACATGAACTGAATTACAAAACAGAACAGAGTCACACATGCAGAAAACACACTATGGCTGCTTAACGGGAAAGGTGAGGTGGGGTGATACATAAAACAAGGGTATCAAATTAGCTCAGATACCGTTCCATAAACCCAATATGTAATAGACAAGACCTACTCCTTGCTCAGAGAACTGGACTCAACACGCCCTATTCACCGCACAAGAATATATCTAACTAGTAATAATCGTAAAACCTATGTATTGATATCTCTCCGTTAGTGTGTCAAGTGGGTGTAAAGTGGCATAAACACAGCAGTGAAAAGCAGCTAAACCCCATTATAAAAATAAATTACTTTGAATCACCCATGAAACAAAGACAGTGAAAGAGAGAGAAATTCTTACACAATGCGTTCAGGGGCTGTGATTCAACCTGGATTGACCATATCTAGACCCACAGTTGGATGAGACATAAGGGTGGACACTCTTGGGGCTGAGAGGTTTGGTGAGGTTGGGTGAGCAAACGCAGACCCTTTAAAGTAATACTGCGTGGTACCCATCGCATGAGTCCCAAATCTCCAGGTTCAAGGGCATCTTCCTACATCAAAAACATGCATGAGAAACCCAGAAGATGGTACACCGTGTGATGGGGAAAGGTTTCTAAAACGCACCTCATTTCTCATCTCCTTGTGCCCGGGTTCGCCATTCCAGCCCCTTTACTAGCAAGCTCCCTACTTGGAGCATCAGCACCTTTAACCTCCTGTTCCGTACAGGTTGCAATTTGTCCTGAGGATAAACGGGAAGACGTGGAACCAACGAGAGACTAGCTCTTGGTGTTGGGACAGGCACAGGTCACTCTATTTTCCCATCAGGTAGAAGAATTAACCACAGGCTCAGCCTGCCCCCCGGAACCAGAACAGGGCCTGAAGCCATTCTGCGATTTTGCGGCCAGCTCCCATAAAAACGAGTTGTAAAATGGAGGTTCAGGGCACTGCAATTCACAAACCTGCAGAGTTATAAATGATAACTCTCGTCCACAAATATATTGAGGGAAGGCAAAGAAGAGGATTTGAAATCAAGGCAGAATTGCAGGAAAGAGATTTCAGGAGGTAGATTCGAATCGCCTTTAAAGCACATGAAAAGCGGCAAAACGTTGACAATGATGCCCTTGGCCAAAAAGGGCGTATGCGTTTTTTCCTGAATATATTCAGGAAAAAACGCATACGCCCTTTTTGGCCAACCAAGCAACCTGGAAAGGCAAATCAGCGCTACAAAGAAGTCTCGCTTCCCATCGGTCAAAAGGGCCATGCTGAAAAAAGTGTCAAAACCAGAAATGCAGGACAGGCCATGGAGAAATGGGAGCCTTGCTACACTGATGGGCGGGATGTAAATTGCCAAGAGCCACTCTGGAGAAGTGTCCGGTGAGTCCTGAAACATCTGAAAAACACAGCTTAGAGAGCATAGGGCACTTCCACTCATGGGGGTATAAATTGGGAAAATTAAAAATCAGCAAGACACAAGCACCCCAAAGTTTAGGGCTGCTCTGTTTACAAGGACCTCCACTTCATTCCACCTTAAATATCCCAGGAAAGAGAAAAATGGATAAAGAAGTTGTGGTCCTTATGTACAATGGAATATCACTCAGCCATGAAATCAATGTCATAAGGCTAGTAGCAGCATGATGAGTGGATTTAGGTACGACGATTCTAAGTGAAATAAGTCACACAGAAAAGGACACTTCTCATAAGGTATCACTGATAGAGGGAATGTAAAAACCGTTACACTTGAACTGAATTACAAAACAGAACAGAGTCACACATGCAGAAAACACACTATGGCTGCTTAACGGGAAAGGTGAGGTGGGGTGATACATAAAACAAGGGTTTCAAATTAGCTCAGATACCGTTCCATAAACCCAATATGTAATAGACAAGACCTACTCCTTGCTCAGAGAACTGGACTCAACACGCCCTATTCACCGCACAAGAATATATCTGACTAGTAATAATCGTAAAGCCTATGTATTGATATCTCTCTGTTAGTGTGTCAAGTGGGTGTAAAGCGGCATAAACACAGCAGTGAAAAGCAGCTAAATCCCATTATAAAAATAAATTACTTTGAAAAACCCATGAAACAAAGACAGTGAAAGAGAGAGGAATTCTTACACAATGCGTTCAGGGGCTGTGATGCAACCTGGATTGACCATATCTAGACCCACAGCTGGATCAGACATAAGGGTGGACACTCTTGGGGCTGAGAGGTTTGGTGAGGTTGGGTGAGCAAACGCAGACCCTTTAAAGTAATACTGCATGGTACCCATCGCATGGGTCCCAAATCTCCAGGTTCAAGGGCATCTTCCTACATCAAAAACATGCATGAGAAACCTAGAAGATGGTACACCGTGTGATGGGGAAAGGTTTCTAAAACGCACCTCATTTCTCATCTCCTTGTGCCCGGGTTCGCCATTCCAGCCGCTTTACTAGCAATCTCCCTACTTGGAGCATCAGCACCTTTAACCTCCTGTTCCGTAGAGGTTGCAATTTGTCCTGAGGATAAACGGGAAGACGTGGAACCAACGAGAGACTAGTTCTTGGTGTTGGGACAGGCACAGGTCACTCTATTTTCCCATCAGAAAGAAGAATTAACCACAGGCTCAGCCTGCCCCCCGGAACCAGAACAGGGCCTGAAGCCATTCTGCGATTTTGCCGCCAGCTCCCATAAAAACGAGTTGTAAAATGGAGGTTCAGGGCACTGCAATTCACAAACATGCAGAGTTATAAATGATAACTCTCGTCCACAAATATATTGAGGGAAGGCAAAGAAGAGGATTTGAAATCAAGGCAGAATTGCAGGAAACAGATTTCAGGAGGTAGATTCGAATCGCCTTTAAAGCACATGAAAAGCGGCAAAACGTTGACAATGATGCCCTTGGCCAAAAAGGGCGTATGCGTTTTTTCCTGAATATATTCAGGAAAAAACGCATACGCCCTTTTTGGCCAACCAAGCAACCTGGAAAGGCAAATCAGTGCTACAAAGAAGTCTCGCTGCCCATCGGTCAAAAGGGCCATGCTGAAAAAAGTGTCAAAACCAGAAATGCAGGACAGGCCATGGAGAAATGGGAGCCTTGCTACACTGATGGGCGGGATGTAAATTGCCAAGAGCCACTCTGGAGAAGTGTCCGGTGAGTCCTGAAACATCTGAAAAACACAGCTTAGAGAGCATAGGGCACTTCCACTCATGGGGGTATAAATTGGGAAAATGAAAAATCAGCAAGACACAAGCACCCCAAAGTTTAGGGCTGCTCTGTTGACCAGGACCTCCACTTCATTCCACCTTAAATATCCCAGGAAAGAGAAAAATGGATAAAGAACTTGTGGTCCTTATGTACAATGGAATATCACTCAGCCATGAAATCAATGTCGTAAGGTTAGTAGCAGCATGATGAGTGGATTTAGGTACGACGATTCTAAGTGAAATAAGTCACACAGAAAAGGACACTTCTCATAAGGTATCACTGATAGAGGGAATGTAAAAACCGTTACACTTGAACTGAATTACAAAAGAGAACAGAGTCACACATGCAGAAAACACACTATGGCTGCTTAACGAGAAAGGTGAGGTGGGGTGATACATAAAACAAGGGTATCAAATTAGCTCAGATACCTTTCCATAAGCCCAATATGTAATAGACAAGACCTACTCCTTGCTCAGAGAACTGGACTCAACACGCCCTATTCACTGCACAAGAATATATCTGACTAATAATAATCGTAAAACCTATGTATTGATATCTCTCTGTTAGTGTGTCAAGTGGGTGTAAAGCGGCATAAACACAGCAGTGAAAAGCAGCTAAACCCCATTATAAAAATAAATTACTTTGAAACACCCATGAAACAAAGACAGTGAAATAGAGAGAAATTCTTACACAATGCGTTCGGGGGCTGTGAAGCAACCTGGATTGACCATATCTAGACCCACAGCTGGATGAGACATAAGTGTGGACACTCTTGGGGCTGAGAGGTTTGGTGAGGTTGGGTGAGCAAACGCAGACACTTTAAAGTAATACTGCGTGGTACCCATTGCATGGGTCCCAAATCTCCAGGTTCAAGGGCATCTTCCTACATCAAAAACATGCATGAGAAACCCAGAAGATGGTACACCGTGTGATGGGAAAAGGTTTCGAAAACGCACCTCATTTCTCATCTCCTTGTGCCCGGGTTCGCCATTCCAGCCGCTTTACTAGCAAGCTCCCTACTTGGAGCATCAGCACCTTTAACCTCCTGTTCCGTACAGGTTGCAATTTGTCCTGAGGATAAACGGGAAGACGTGGAACCAACGAGAGACTAGCTCTTGGTGTTGGGACAGGCACAGGTCACTCTATTTTCCCATCAGAAAGAAGAATTAACCACAGGCTCAGCCTGCCCCCCGGAACCAGAACAGGGCCTGAAGCCATTCTGCGATTTTGCGGCCAGCTCCCATAAAAACGAGTTGTAAAATGGAGGTTCAGGGCACTGCAATTCACAAACCTGCAGAGTTATAAATGATAACTCTCGTCCACAAATATATTGAGGGAAGGCAAAGAAGAGGATTTGAAATCAAGGCAGAATTGCAGGAAACAGATTTCAGGAGGTAGATTCGAATCGCCTTTAAAGCACATGAAAAGCGGCAAAACGTTGACAATGATGCCCTTGGCCAAAAAGGGCGTATGCGTTTTTTCCTGAATATATTCAGGAAAAAACGCATACGCCCTTTTTGGCCAACCAAGCAACCTGGAAAGGCAAATCAGTGCTACAAAGAAGTCTCGCTGCCCATCGGTCAAAAGGGCCATGCTGAAAAAAGTGTCAAAACCAGAAATGCAGGAGAAGCCATGGAGAAATGGGAGCCTTGCTACACTGATGGGAGGGATGTAAATTGCCAAGAGCCACTCTGGAGAAGTGTCCGTTGAGTCCTGAAACATCTGAAAAACACAGCTTAGAGAGCATAGGGCACATCCACTCATGGGGGTATAAATTGGGAAAATTAAAAATCAGCAAGACACAAGCACCCCAAAGTTTAGGGCTGCTCTGTTGACCAGGACCTCCACTTCATTCCACCTTAAATATCCCAGGAAAGAGAAAAATGGATAAAGAATTGTGGTCCTTATGTACAATGGAATATCACTCAGCCATGAAATCAATGTCATAAGGTTAGTAGCAGCATGATGAGTGGATTTAGGTATGACGATTCTAAGTGAAATAAGTCACACAGAAAAGGACACTTCTCATAAGGTATCACTGATAGAGGGAATGTAAAAACCTTTACACATGAACTGAATTACAAAACAGAACAGAGTCACACATGCAGAAAACACACTATGGCTGCTTAACGGGAAAGGTGAGGTGGGGTGATACATAAAACAAGGGTATCAAATTAGCTCAGATACCGTTCCATAAACCCAATATGTAATAGACAAGACCTACTCCTTGCTCAGAGAACTGGACTCAAAACGCCCTATTCACCGCACAAGAATATATCTGACTAGTAATAATCGTAAAACCTATGTATTGATATCTCTCTGTTAGTGTGTCAAGTGGGTGTAAAGTGGCATAAACACAGCAGTGAAAAGCAGCTAAACCCCATTATAAAAATAAATTACTTTGAATCACCCATGAAACAAAGACAGTGAAAGAGAGAGAAATTCTTACACAATGCGTTCAGGGGCTGTGATTCAACCTGGATTGACCATATCTAGACCCACAGTTGGATGAGACATAAGGGTGGACACTCTTGGGGCTGAGAGGTTTGGTGAGGTTGGGTGAGCAAACGCAGACCCTTTAAAGTAATACTGCGTGGTACCCATCGCATGGGTCCCAAATCTCCAGGTTCAAGGGCATCTTCCTACATCAAAAACATGCATGAGAAACCCAGAAAATGGTACACCGTGTGATGGGGAAAGGTTTCTAAAACGCACCTCATTTCTCATCTCCTTGTGCCCGGGTTCGCCATTCCAGCCCCTTTACTAGCAAGCTCCCTACTTGGAGCATCAGCACCTTTAACCTCCTGTTCCGTACAGGTTGCAATTTGTCCTGAGGATAAACGGGAAGACGTGGAACCAACGAGAGACTAGCTCTTGGTGTTGGGACAGGCACAGGTCACTCTATTTTCCCATCAGGTAGAAGAATTAACCACAGGCTCAGCCTGCCCCCCGGAACCAGAACAGGGCCTGAAGCCATTCTGCGATTTTGCGGCCAGCTCCCATAAAAACGAGTTGTAAAATGGAGGTTCAGGGCACTGCAATTCACAAACCTGCAGAGTTATAAATGATAACTCTCGTCCACAAATATATTGAGGGAAGGCAAAGAAGAGGATTTGAAATCAAGGCAGAATTGCAGGAAAGAGATTTCAGGAGGTAGATTCGAATCGCCTTTAAAGCACATGAAAAGCGGCAAAACGTTGACAATGATGCCCTTGGCCAAAAAGGGCGTATGCGTTTTTTCCTGAATATATTCAGGAAAAAACGCATACGCCCTTTTTGGCCAACCAAGCAACCTGGAAAGGCAAATCAGCGCTACAAAGAAGTCTCGCTTCCCATCGGTCAAAAGGGCCATGCTGAAAAAAGTGTCAAAACCAGAAATGCAGGACAGGCCATGGAGAAATGGGAGCCTTGCTACACTGATGGGCGGGATGTAAATTGCCAAGAGCCACTCTGGAGAAGTGTCCGGTGAGTCCTGAAACATCTGAAAAACACAGCTTAGAGAGCATAGGGCACTTCCACTCATGGGGGTATAAATTGGGAAAATTAAAAATCAGCAAGACACAAGCACCCCAAAGTTTAGGGCTGCTCTGTTTACAAGGACCTCCACTTCATTCCACCTTAAATATCCCAGGAAAGAGAAAAATGGATAAAGAAGTTGTGGTCCTTATGTACAATGGAATATCACTCAGCCATGAAATCAATGTCATAAGGCTAGTAGCAGCATGATGAGTGGATTTAGGTACGACGATTCTAAGTGAAATAAGTCACACAGAAAAGGACACTTCTCATAAGGTATCAATGATAGAGGGAATGTAAAAACCGTTACACTTGAACTGAATTACAAAACAGAACAGAGTCACACATGCAGAAAACACACTATGGCTGCTTAACGGGAAAGGTGAGGTGGGGTGATACATAAAACAAGGGTTTCAAATTAGCTCAGATACCGTTCCATAAACCCAATATGTAATAGACAAGACCTACTCCTTGCTCAGAGAACTGGACTCAACACGCCCTATTCACCGCACAAGAATATATCTGACTAGTAATAATCGTAAAGCCTATGTATTGATATCTCTCTGTTAGTGTGTCAAGTGGGTGTAAAGCGGCATAAACACAGCAGTGAAAAGCAGCTAAATCCCATTATAAAAATAAATTACTTTGAAAAACCCATGAAACAAAGACAGTGAAAGAGAGAGGAATTCTTACACAATGCGTTCAGGGGCTGTGATGCAACCTGGATTGACCATATCTAGACCCACAGCTGGATCAGACATAAGGGTGGACACTCTTGGGGCTGAGAGGTTTGGTGAGGTTGGGTGAGCAAACGCAGACCCTTTAAAGTAATACTGCATGGTACCCATCGCATGGGTCCCAAATCTCCAGGTTCAAGGGCATCTTCCTACATCAAAAACATGCATGAGAAACCTAGAAGATGGTACACCGTGTGATGGGGAAAGGTTTCTAAAACGCACCTCATTTCTCATCTCCTTGTGCCCGGGTTCGCCATTCCAGCCGCTTTACTAGCAATCTCCCTACTTGGAGCATCAGCACCTTTAACCTCCTGTTCCGTAGAGGTTGCAATTTGTCCTGAGGATAAACGGGAAGACGTGGAACCAACGAGAGACTAGTTCTTGGTGTTGGGACAGGCACAGGTCACTCTATTTTCCCATCAGAAAGAAGAATTAACCACAGGCTCAGCCTGCCCCCCGGAACCAGAACAGGGCCTGAAGCCATTCTGCGATTTTGCCGCCAGCTCCCATAAAAACGAGTTGTAAAATGGAGGTTCAGGGCACTGCAATTCACAAACATGCAGAGTTATAAATGATAACTCTCGTCCACAAATATATTGAGGGAAGGCAAAGAAGAGGATTTGAAATCAAGGCAGAATTGCAGGAAACAGATTTCAGGAGGTAGATTCGAATCGCCTTTAAAGCACATGAAAAGCGGCAAAACGTTGACAATGATGCCCTTGGCCAAAAAGGGCGTATGCGTTTTTTCCTGAATATATTCAGGAAAAAACGCATACGCCCTTTTTGGCCAACCAAGCAACCTGGAAAGGCAAATCAGTGCTACAAAGAAGTCTCGCTGCCCATCGGTCAAAAGGGCCATGCTGAAAAAAGTGTCAAAACCAGAAATGCAGGACAGGCCATGGAGAAATGGGAGCCTTGCTACACTGATGGGCGGGATGTAAATTGCCAACAGCCACTCTGGAGAAGTGTCCGGTGAGTCCTGAAACATCTGAAAAACACAGCTTAGAGAGCATAGGGCACTTCCACTCATGGGGGTATAAATTGGGAAAATTAAAAATCAGCAAGACACAAGCACCCCAAAGTTTAGGGCTGCTCTGTTGACCAGGACCTCCACTTCATTCCACCTTAAATATCCCAGGAAAGAGAAAAATGGATAAAGAACTTGTGGTCCTTATGTACAATGGAATATCACTCAGCCATGAAATCAATGTCGTAAGGTTAGTAGCAGCATGATGAGTGGATTTAGGTACGACGATTCTAAGTGAAATAAGTCACACAGAAAAGGACACTTCTCATAAGGTATCACTGATAGAGGGAATGTAAAAACCGTTACACTTGAACTGAATTACAAAAGAGAACAGAGTCACACATGCAGAAAACACACTATGGCTGCTTAACGAGAAAGGTGAGGTGGGGTGATACATAAAACAAGGGTATCAAATTAGCTCAGATACCTTTCCATAAGCCCAATATGTAATAGACAAGACCTACTCCTTGCTCAGAGAACTGGACTCAACACGCCCTATTCACTGCACAAGAATATATCTGACTAATAATAATCGTAAAACCTATGTATTGATATCTCTCTGTTAGTGTGTCAAGTGGGTGTAAAGCGGCATAAACACAGCAGTGAAAAGCAGCTAAACCCCATTATAAAAATAAATTACTTTGAAACACCCATGAAACAAAGACAGTGAAATAGAGAGAAATTCTTACACAATGCGTTCGGGGGCTGTGAAGCAACCTGGATTGACCATATCTAGACCCACAGCTGGATGAGACATAAGTGTGGACACTCTTGGGGCTGAGAGGTTTGGTGAGGTTGGGTGAGCAAATGCAGACCCTTTAAAGTAATACTGCGTGGTACCCATTGCATGGGTCCCAAATCTCCAGGTTCAAGGGCATCTTCCTACATCAAAAACATGCATGAGAAACCCAGAAGATGGTACACCGTGTGATGGGGAAAGGTTTCGATAACGCACCTCATTTCTCATCTCCTTGTGCCCGGGTTCGCCATTCCAGCCGCTTTACTAGCAAGCTCCCTACTTGGAGCATCAGCACCTTTAACCTCCTGTTCCGTACAGGTTGCAATTTGTCCTGAGGATAAACGGGAAGACGTGGAACCAACGAGAGACTAGCTCTTGGTGTTGGGACAGGCACAGGTCACTCTATTTTCCCATCAGAAAGAAGAATTAACCACAGGCTCAGCCTGCCCCCCGGAACCAGAACAGGGCCTGAAGCCATTCTGCGATTTTGCGGCCAGCTCCCATAAAAACGAGTTGTAAAATGGAGGTTCAGGGCACTGCAATTCACAAACCTGCAGAGTTATAAATGATAACTCTCGTCCACAAATATATTGAGGGAAGGCAAAGAAGAGGATTTGAAATCAAGGCAGAATTGCAGGAAACAGATTTCAGGAGGTAGATTCGAATCGCCTTTAAAGCACATGAAAAGCGGCAAAACTTTGACAATGATGCCCTTGGCCAAAAAGGGCGTATGCGTTTTTTCCTGAATATATTCAGGAAAAAACGCATACGCCCTTTTTGGCCAACCAAGCAACCTGGAAAGGCAAATCAGTGCTACAAAGAAGTCTCGCTGCCCATCGGTCAAAAGGGCCATGCTGAAAAAAGTGTCAAAACCAGAAATGCAGGAGAAGCCATGGAGAAATGGGAGCCTTGCTACACTGATGGGAGGGATGTAAATTGCCAAGAGCCACTCTGGAGAAGTGTCCGTTGAGTCCTGAAACATCTGAAAAACACAGCTTAGAGAGCATAGGGCACTTCCACTCATGGGGGTATAAATTGGGAAAATTAAAAATCAGCAAGACACAAGCACCCCAAAGTTTAGGGCTGCTCTGTTGACCAGGACCTCCACTTCATTCCACCTTAAATATCCCAGGAAAGAGAAAAATGGATAAAGAATTGTGGTCCTTATGTACAATGGAATATCACTCAGCCATGAAATCAATGTCATAAGGTTAGTAGCAGCATGATGAGTGGATTTAGGTATGACGATTCTAAGTGAAATAAGTCACACAGAAAAGGACACTTCTCATAAGGTATCACTGATAGAGGGAATGTAAAAACCTTTACACATGAACTGAATTACAAAACAGAACAGAGTCACACATGCAGAAAACACACTATGGCTGCTTAACGGGAAAGGTGAGGTGGGGTGATACATAAAACAAGGGTATCAAATTAGCTCAGATACCGTTCCATAAACCCAATATGTAATAGACAAGACCTACTCCTTGCTCAGAGAACTGGACTCAACACGCCCTATTCACCGCACAAGAATATATCTGACTAGTAATAATCGTAAAACCTATGTATTGATATCTCTCTGTTAGTGTGTCAAGTGGGTGTAAAGTGGCATAAACACAGCAGTGAAAAGCAGCTAAACCCCATTATAAAAATAAATTACTTTGAATCACCCATGAAACAAAGACAGTGAAAGAGAGAGAAATT
This sequence comes from Balaenoptera borealis, assembly GCF_965194805.1. NCBI lineage: Eukaryota > Metazoa > Chordata > Mammalia > Artiodactyla > Balaenopteridae > Balaenoptera > Balaenoptera borealis. The sequence goes on from NW_028122896.1 coordinate 147,252, forward strand.
CTTACACAATGCGTTCAGGGGCTGTGATTCAACCTGGATTGACCATATCTAGACCCACAGTTGGATGAGACATAAGGGTGGACACTCTTGGGGCTGAGAGGTTTGGTGAGGTTGGGTGAGCAAACGCAGACCCTTTAAAGTAATACTGCGTGGTACCCATCGCATGGGTCCCAAATCTCCAGGTTCAAGGGCATCTTCCTACATCAAAAACATGCATGAGAAACCCAGAAGATGGTACACCGTGTGATGGGGAAAGGTTTCTAAAACGCACCTCATTTCTCATCTCCTTGTGCCCGGGTTCGCCATTCCAGCCCCTTTACTAGCAAGCTCCCTACTTGGAGCATCAGCACCTTTAACCTCCTGTTCCGTACAGGTTGCAATTTGTCCTGAGGATAAACGGGAAGACGTGGAACCAACGAGAGACTAGCTCTTGGTGTTGAGACAGGCACAGGTCACTCTATTTTCCCATCAGGTAGAAGAATTAACCACAGGCTCAGCCTGCCCCCCGGAACCAGAACAGGGCCTGAAGCCATTCTGCGATTTTGCGGCCAGCTCCCATAAAAACGAGTTGTAAAATGGAGGTTCAGGGCACTGCAATTCACAAACCTGCAGAGTTATAAATGATAACTCTCGTCCACAAATATATTGAGGGAAGGCAAAGAAGAGGATTTGAAATCAAGGCAGAATTGCAGGAAAGAGATTTCAGGAGGTAGATTCGAATCGCCTTTAAAGCACATGAAAAGCGGCAAAACGTTGACAATGATGCCCTTGGCCAAAAAGGGCGTATGCGTTTTTTCCTGAATATATTCAGGAAAAAACGCATACGCCCTTTTTGGCCAACCAAGCAACCTGGAAAGGCAAATCAGCGCTACAAAGAAGTCTCGCTTCCCATCGGTCAAAAGGGCCATGCTGAAAAAAGTGTCAAAACCAGAAATGCAGGACAGGCCATGGAGAAATGGGAGCCTTGCTACACTGATGGGCGGGATGTAAATTGCCAAGAGCCACTCTGGAGAAGTGTCCGGTGAGTCCTGAAACATCTGAAAAACACAGCTTAGAGAGCATAGGGCACTTCCACTCATGGGGGTATAAATTGGGAAAATTAAAAATCAGCAAGACACAAGCACCCCAAAGTTTAGGGCTGCTCTGTTTACAAGGACCTCCACTTCATTCCACCTTAAATATCCCAGGAAAGAGAAAAATGGATAAAGAAGTTGTGGTCCTTATGTACAATGGAATATCACTCAGCCATGAAATCAATGTCATAAGGCTAGTAGCAGCATGATGAGTGGATTTAGGTACGACGATTCTAAGTGAAATAAGTCACACAGAAAAGGACACTTCTCATAAGGTATCACTGATAGAGGGAATGTAAAAACCGTTACACTTGAACTGAATTACAAAACAGAACAGAGTCACACATGCAGAAAACACACTATGGCTGCTTAACGGGAAAGGTGAGGTGGGGTGATACATAAAACAAGGGTTTCAAATTAGCTCAGATACCGTTCCATAAACCCAATATGTAATAGACAAGACCTACTCCTTGCTCAGAGAACTGGACTCAACACGCCCTATTCACCGCACAAGAATATATCTGACTAGTAATAATCGTAAAGCCTATGTATTGATATCTCTCTGTTAGTGTGTCAAGTGGGTGTAAAGCGGCATAAACACAGCAGTGAAAAGCAGCTAAATCCCATTATAAAAATAAATTACTTTGAAAAACCCATGAAACAAAGACAGTGAAAGAGAGAGGAATTCTTACACAATGCGTTCAGGGGCTGTGATGCAACCTGGATTGACCATATCTAGACCCACAGCTGGATCAGACATAAGGGTGGACACTCTTGGGGCTGAGAGGTTTGGTGAGGTTGGGTGAGCAAACGCAGACCCTTTAAAGTAATACTGCATGGTACCCATCGCATGGGTCCCAAATCTCCAGGTTCAAGGGCATCTTCCTACATCAAAAACATGCATGAGAAACCTAGAAGATGGTACACCGTGTGATGGGGAAAGGTTTCTAAAACGCACCTCATTTCTCATCTCCTTGTGCCCGGGTTCGCCATTCCAGCCGCTTTACTAGCAATCTCCCTACTTGGAGCATCAGCACCTTTAACCTCCTGTTCCGTAGAGGTTGCAATTTGTCCTGAGGATAAACGGGAAGACGTGGAACCAACGAGAGACTAGTTCTTGGTGTTGGGACAGGCACAGGTCACTCTATTTTCCCATCAGAAAGAAGAATTAACCACAGGCTCAGCCTGCCCCCCGGAACCAGAACAGGGCCTGAAGCCATTCTGCGATTTTGCCGCCAGCTCCCATAAAAACGAGTTGTAAAATGGAGGTTCAGGGCACTGCAATTCACAAACATGCAGAGTTATAAATGATAACTCTCGTCCACAAATATATTGAGGGAAGGCAAAGAAGAGGATTTGAAATCAAGGCAGAATTGCAGGAAACAGATTTCAGGAGGTAGATTCGAATCGCCTTTAAAGCACATGAAAAGCGGCAAAACGTTGACAATGATGCCCTTGGCCAAAAAGGGCGTATGCGTTTTTTCCTGAATATATTCAGGAAAAAACGCATACGCCCTTTTTGGCCAACCAAGCAACCTGGAAAGGCAAATCAGTGCTACAAAGAAGTCTCGCTGCCCATCGGTCAAAAGGGCCATGCTGAAAAAAGTGTCAAAACCAGAAATGCAGGACAGGCCATGGAGAAATGGGAGCCTTGCTACACTGATGGGCGGGATGTAAATTGCCAAGAGCCACTCTGGAGAAGTGTCCGTTGAGTCCTGAAACATCTGAAAAACACAGCTTAGAGAGCATAGGGCACTTCCACTCATGGGGGTATAAATTGGGAAAATTAAAAATCAGCAAGACACAAGCACCCCAAAGTTTAGGGCTGCTCTGTTGACCAGGACCTCCACTTCATTCCACCTTAAATATCCCAGGAAAGAGAAAAATGGATAAAGAATTGTGGTCCTTATGTACAATGGAATATCACTCAGCCATGAAATCAATGTCATAAGGTTAGTAGCAGCATGATGAGTGGATTTAGGTATGACGATTCTAAGTGAAATAAGTCACACAGAAAAGGACACTTCTCATAAGGTATCACTGATAGAGGGAATGTAAAAACCTTTACACATGAACTGAATTACAAAACAGAACAGAGTCACACATGCAGAAAACACACTATGGCTGCTTAACGGGAAAGGTGAGGTGGGGTGATACATAAAACAAGGGTATCAAATTAGCTCAGATACCGTTCCATAAACCCAATATGTAATAGACAAGACCTACTCCTTGCTCAGAGAACTGGACTCAACACGCCCTATTCACCGCACAAGAATATATCTAACTAGTAATAATCGTAAAACCTATGTATTGATATCTCTCCGTTAGTGTGTCAAGTGGGTGTAAAGTGGCATAAACACAGCAGTGAAAAGCAGCTAAACCCCATTATAAAAATAAATTACTTTGAATCACCCATGAAACAAAGACAGTGAAAGAGAGAGAAATTCTTACACAATGCGTTCAGGGGCTGTGATTCAACCTGGATTGACCATATCTAGACCCACAGTTGGATGAGACATAAGGGTGGACACTCTTGGGGCTGAGAGGTTTGGTGAGGTTGGGTGAGCAAACGCAGACCCTTTAAAGTAATACTGCGTGGTACCCATCGCATGAGTCCCAAATCTCCAGGTTCAAGGGCATCTTCCTACATCAAAAACATGCATGAGAAACCCAGAAGATGGTACACCGTGTGATGGGGAAAGGTTTCTAAAACGCACCTCATTTCTCATCTCCTTGTGCCCGGGTTCGCCATTCCAGCCCCTTTACTAGCAAGCTCCCTACTTGGAGCATCAGCACCTTTAACCTCCTGTTCCGTACAGGTTGCAATTTGTCCTGAGGATAAACGGGAAGACGTGGAACCAACGAGAGACTAGCTCTTGGTGTTGGGACAGGCACAGGTCACTCTATTTTCCCATCAGGTAGAAGAATTAACCACAGGCTCAGCCTGCCCCCCGGAACCAGAACAGGGCCTGAAGCCATTCTGCGATTTTGCGGCCAGCTCCCATAAAAACGAGTTGTAAAATGGAGGTTCAGGGCACTGCAATTCACAAACCTGCAGAGTTATAAATGATAACTCTCGTCCACAAATATATTGAGGGAAGGCAAAGAAGAGGATTTGAAATCAAGGCAGAATTGCAGGAAAGAGATTTCAGGAGGTAGATTCGAATCGCCTTTAAAGCACATGAAAAGCGGCAAAACGTTGACAATGATGCCCTTGGCCAAAAAGGGCGTATGCGTTTTTTCCTGAATATATTCAGGAAAAAACGCATACGCCCTTTTTGGCCAACCAAGCAACCTGGAAAGGCAAATCAGCGCTACAAAGAAGTCTCGCTTCCCATCGGTCAAAAGGGCCATGCTGAAAAAAGTGTCAAAACCAGAAATGCAGGACAGGCCATGGAGAAATGGGAGCCTTGCTACACTGATGGGCGGGATGTAAATTGCCAAGAGCCACTCTGGAGAAGTGTCCGGTGAGTCCTGAAACATCTGAAAAACACAGCTTAGAGAGCATAGGGCACTTCCACTCATGGGGGTATAAATTGGGAAAATTAAAAATCAGCAAGACACAAGCACCCCAAAGTTTAGGGCTGCTCTGTTTACAAGGACCTCCACTTCATTCCACCTTAAATATCCCAGGAAAGAGAAAAATGGATAAAGAAGTTGTGGTCCTTATGTACAATGGAATATCACTCAGCCATGAAATCAATGTCATAAGGCTAGTAGCAGCATGATGAGTGGATTTAGGTACGACGATTCTAAGTGAAATAAGTCACACAGAAAAGGACACTTCTCATAAGGTATCACTGATAGAGGGAATGTAAAAACCGTTACACTTGAACTGAATTACAAAACAGAACAGAGTCACACATGCAGAAAACACACTATGGCTGCTTAACGGGAAAGGTGAGGTGGGGTGATACATAAAACAAGGGTTTCAAATTAGCTCAGATACCGTTCCATAAACCCAATATGTAATAGACAAGACCTACTCCTTGCTCAGAGAACTGGACTCAACACGCCCTATTCACCGCACAAGAATATATCTGACTAGTAATAATCGTAAAGCCTATGTATTGATATCTCTCTGTTAGTGTGTCAAGTGGGTGTAAAGCGGCATAAACACAGCAGTGAAAAGCAGCTAAATCCCATTATAAAAATAAATTACTTTGAAAAACCCATGAAACAAAGACAGTGAAAGAGAGAGGAATTCTTACACAATGCGTTCAGGGGCTGTGATGCAACCTGGATTGACCATATCTAGACCCACAGCTGGATCAGACATAAGGGTGGACACTCTTGGGGCTGAGAGGTTTGGTGAGGTTGGGTGAGCAAACGCAGACCCTTTAAAGTAATACTGCATGGTACCCATCGCATGGGTCCCAAATCTCCAGGTTCAAGGGCATCTTCCTACATCAAAAACATGCATGAGAAACCTAGAAGATGGTACACCGTGTGATGGGGAAAGGTTTCTAAAACGCACCTCATTTCTCATCTCCTTGTGCCCGGGTTCGCCATTCCAGCCGCTTTACTAGCAATCTCCCTACTTGGAGCATCAGCACCTTTAACCTCCTGTTCCGTAGAGGTTGCAATTTGTCCTGAGGATAAACGGGAAGACGTGGAACCAACGAGAGACTAGTTCTTGGTGTTGGGACAGGCACAGGTCACTCTATTTTCCCATCAGAAAGAAGAATTAACCACAGGCTCAGCCTGCCCCCCGGAACCAGAACAGGGCCTGAAGCCATTCTGCGATTTTGCCGCCAGCTCCCATAAAAACGAGTTGTAAAATGGAGGTTCAGGGCACTGCAATTCACAAACATGCAGAGTTATAAATGATAACTCTCGTCCACAAATATATTGAGGGAAGGCAAAGAAGAGGATTTGAAATCAAGGCAGAATTGCAGGAAACAGATTTCAGGAGGTAGATTCGAATCGCCTTTAAAGCACATGAAAAGCGGCAAAACGTTGACAATGATGCCCTTGGCCAAAAAGGGCGTATGCGTTTTTTCCTGAATATATTCAGGAAAAAACGCATACGCCCTTTTTGGCCAACCAAGCAACCTGGAAAGGCAAATCAGTGCTACAAAGAAGTCTCGCTGCCCATCGGTCAAAAGGGCCATGCTGAAAAAAGTGTCAAAACCAGAAATGCAGGACAGGCCATGGAGAAATGGGAGCCTTGCTACACTGATGGGCGGGATGTAAATTGCCAAGAGCCACTCTGGAGAAGTGTCCGGTGAGTCCTGAAACATCTGAAAAACACAGCTTAGAGAGCATAGGGCACTTCCACTCATGGGGGTATAAATTGGGAAAATGAAAAATCAGCAAGACACAAGCACCCCAAAGTTTAGGGCTGCTCTGTTGACCAGGACCTCCACTTCATTCCACCTTAAATATCCCAGGAAAGAGAAAAATGGATAAAGAACTTGTGGTCCTTATGTACAATGGAATATCACTCAGCCATGAAATCAATGTCGTAAGGTTAGTAGCAGCATGATGAGTGGATTTAGGTACGACGATTCTAAGTGAAATAAGTCACACAGAAAAGGACACTTCTCATAAGGTATCACTGATAGAGGGAATGTAAAAACCGTTACACTTGAACTGAATTACAAAAGAGAACAGAGTCACACATGCAGAAAACACACTATGGCTGCTTAACGAGAAAGGTGAGGTGGGGTGATACATAAAACAAGGGTATCAAATTAGCTCAGATACCTTTCCATAAGCCCAATATGTAATAGACAAGACCTACTCCTTGCTCAGAGAACTGGACTCAACACGCCCTATTCACTGCACAAGAATATATCTGACTAATAATAATCGTAAAACCTATGTATTGATATCTCTCTGTTAGTGTGTCAAGTGGGTGTAAAGCGGCATAAACACAGCAGTGAAAAGCAGCTAAACCCCATTATAAAAATAAATTACTTTGAAACACCCATGAAACAAAGACAGTGAAATAGAGAGAAATTCTTACACAATGCGTTCGGGGGCTGTGAAGCAACCTGGATTGACCATATCTAGACCCACAGCTGGATGAGACATAAGTGTGGACACTCTTGGGGCTGAGAGGTTTGGTGAGGTTGGGTGAGCAAACGCAGACACTTTAAAGTAATACTGCGTGGTACCCATTGCATGGGTCCCAAATCTCCAGGTTCAAGGGCATCTTCCTACATCAAAAACATGCATGAGAAACCCAGAAGATGGTACACCGTGTGATGGGAAAAGGTTTCGAAAACGCACCTCATTTCTCATCTCCTTGTGCCCGGGTTCGCCATTCCAGCCGCTTTACTAGCAAGCTCCCTACTTGGAGCATCAGCACCTTTAACCTCCTGTTCCGTACAGGTTGCAATTTGTCCTGAGGATAAACGGGAAGACGTGGAACCAACGAGAGACTAGCTCTTGGTGTTGGGACAGGCACAGGTCACTCTATTTTCCCATCAGAAAGAAGAATTAACCACAGGCTCAGCCTGCCCCCCGGAACCAGAACAGGGCCTGAAGCCATTCTGCGATTTTGCGGCCAGCTCCCATAAAAACGAGTTGTAAAATGGAGGTTCAGGGCACTGCAATTCACAAACCTGCAGAGTTATAAATGATAACTCTCGTCCACAAATATATTGAGGGAAGGCAAAGAAGAGGATTTGAAATCAAGGCAGAATTGCAGGAAACAGATTTCAGGAGGTAGATTCGAATCGCCTTTAAAGCACATGAAAAGCGGCAAAACGTTGACAATGATGCCCTTGGCCAAAAAGGGCGTATGCGTTTTTTCCTGAATATATTCAGGAAAAAACGCATACGCCCTTTTTGGCCAACCAAGCAACCTGGAAAGGCAAATCAGTGCTACAAAGAAGTCTCGCTGCCCATCGGTCAAAAGGGCCATGCTGAAAAAAGTGTCAAAACCAGAAATGCAGGAGAAGCCATGGAGAAATGGGAGCCTTGCTACACTGATGGGAGGGATGTAAATTGCCAAGAGCCACTCTGGAGAAGTGTCCGTTGAGTCCTGAAACATCTGAAAAACACAGCTTAGAGAGCATAGGGCACATCCACTCATGGGGGTATAAATTGGGAAAATTAAAAATCAGCAAGACACAAGCACCCCAAAGTTTAGGGCTGCTCTGTTGACCAGGACCTCCACTTCATTCCACCTTAAATATCCCAGGAAAGAGAAAAATGGATAAAGAATTGTGGTCCTTATGTACAATGGAATATCACTCAGCCATGAAATCAATGTCATAAGGTTAGTAGCAGCATGATGAGTGGATTTAGGTATGACGATTCTAAGTGAAATAAGTCACACAGAAAAGGACACTTCTCATAAGGTATCACTGATAGAGGGAATGTAAAAACCTTTACACATGAACTGAATTACAAAACAGAACAGAGTCACACATGCAGAAAACACACTATGGCTGCTTAACGGGAAAGGTGAGGTGGGGTGATACATAAAACAAGGGTATCAAATTAGCTCAGATACCGTTCCATAAACCCAATATGTAATAGACAAGACCTACTCCTTGCTCAGAGAACTGGACTCAAAACGCCCTATTCACCGCACAAGAATATATCTGACTAGTAATAATCGTAAAACCTATGTATTGATATCTCTCTGTTAGTGTGTCAAGTGGGTGTAAAGTGGCATAAACACAGCAGTGAAAAGCAGCTAAACCCCATTATAAAAATAAATTACTTTGAATCACCCATGAAACAAAGACAGTGAAAGAGAGAGAAATTCTTACACAATGCGTTCAGGGGCTGTGATTCAACCTGGATTGACCATATCTAGACCCACAGTTGGATGAGACATAAGGGTGGACACTCTTGGGGCTGAGAGGTTTGGTGAGGTTGGGTGAGCAAACGCAGACCCTTTAAAGTAATACTGCGTGGTACCCATCGCATGGGTCCCAAATCTCCAGGTTCAAGGGCATCTTCCTACATCAAAAACATGCATGAGAAACCCAGAAAATGGTACACCGTGTGATGGGGAAAGGTTTCTAAAACGCACCTCATTTCTCATCTCCTTGTGCCCGGGTTCGCCATTCCAGCCCCTTTACTAGCAAGCTCCCTACTTGGAGCATCAGCACCTTTAACCTCCTGTTCCGTACAGGTTGCAATTTGTCCTGAGGATAAACGGGAAGACGTGGAACCAACGAGAGACTAGCTCTTGGTGTTGGGACAGGCACAGGTCACTCTATTTTCCCATCAGGTAGAAGAATTAACCACAGGCTCAGCCTGCCCCCCGGAACCAGAACAGGGCCTGAAGCCATTCTGCGATTTTGCGGCCAGCTCCCATAAAAACGAGTTGTAAAATGGAGGTTCAGGGCACTGCAATTCACAAACCTGCAGAGTTATAAATGATAACTCTCGTCCACAAATATATTGAGGGAAGGCAAAGAAGAGGATTTGAAATCAAGGCAGAATTGCAGGAAAGAGATTTCAGGAGGTAGATTCGAATCGCCTTTAAAGCACATGAAAAGCGGCAAAACGTTGACAATGATGCCCTTGGCCAAAAAGGGCGTATGCGTTTTTTCCTGAATATATTCAGGAAAAAACGCATACGCCCTTTTTGGCCAACCAAGCAACCTGGAAAGGCAAATCAGCGCTACAAAGAAGTCTCGCTTCCCATCGGTCAAAAGGGCCATGCTGAAAAAAGTGTCAAAACCAGAAATGCAGGACAGGCCATGGAGAAATGGGAGCCTTGCTACACTGATGGGCGGGATGTAAATTGCCAAGAGCCACTCTGGAGAAGTGTCCGGTGAGTCCTGAAACATCTGAAAAACACAGCTTAGAGAGCATAGGGCACTTCCACTCATGGGGGTATAAATTGGGAAAATTAAAAATCAGCAAGACACAAGCACCCCAAAGTTTAGGGCTGCTCTGTTTACAAGGACCTCCACTTCATTCCACCTTAAATATCCCAGGAAAGAGAAAAATGGATAAAGAAGTTGTGGTCCTTATGTACAATGGAATATCACTCAGCCATGAAATCAATGTCATAAGGCTAGTAGCAGCATGATGAGTGGATTTAGGTACGACGATTCTAAGTGAAATAAGTCACACAGAAAAGGACACTTCTCATAAGGTATCAATGATAGAGGGAATGTAAAAACCGTTACACTTGAACTGAATTACAAAACAGAACAGAGTCACACATGCAGAAAACACACTATGGCTGCTTAACGGGAAAGGTGAGGTGGGGTGATACATAAAACAAGGGTTTCAAATTAGCTCAGATACCGTTCCATAAACCCAATATGTAATAGACAAGACCTACTCCTTGCTCAGAGAACTGGACTCAACACGCCCTATTCACCGCACAAGAATATATCTGACTAGTAATAATCGTAAAGCCTATGTATTGATATCTCTCTGTTAGTGTGTCAAGTGGGTGTAAAGCGGCATAAACACAGCAGTGAAAAGCAGCTAAATCCCATTATAAAAATAAATTACTTTGAAAAACCCATGAAACAAAGACAGTGAAAGAGAGAGGAATTCTTACACAATGCGTTCAGGGGCTGTGATGCAACCTGGATTGACCATATCTAGACCCACAGCTGGATCAGACATAAGGGTGGACACTCTTGGGGCTGAGAGGTTTGGTGAGGTTGGGTGAGCAAACGCAGACCCTTTAAAGTAATACTGCATGGTACCCATCGCATGGGTCCCAAATCTCCAGGTTCAAGGGCATCTTCCTACATCAAAAACATGCATGAGAAACCTAGAAGATGGTACACCGTGTGATGGGGAAAGGTTTCTAAAACGCACCTCATTTCTCATCTCCTTGTGCCCGGGTTCGCCATTCCAGCCGCTTTACTAGCAATCTCCCTACTTGGAGCATCAGCACCTTTAACCTCCTGTTCCGTAGAGGTTGCAATTTGTCCTGAGGATAAACGGGAAGACGTGGAACCAACGAGAGACTAGTTCTTGGTGTTGGGACAGGCACAGGTCACTCTATTTTCCCATCAGAAAGAAGAATTAACCACAGGCTCAGCCTGCCCCCCGGAACCAGAACAGGGCCTGAAGCCATTCTGCGATTTTGCCGCCAGCTCCCATAAAAACGAGTTGTAAAATGGAGGTTCAGGGCACTGCAATTCACAAACATGCAGAGTTATAAATGATAACTCTCGTCCACAAATATATTGAGGGAAGGCAAAGAAGAGGATTTGAAATCAAGGCAGAATTGCAGGAAACAGATTTCAGGAGGTAGATTCGAATCGCCTTTAAAGCACATGAAAAGCGGCAAAACGTTGACAATGATGCCCTTGGCCAAAAAGGGCGTATGCGTTTTTTCCTGAATATATTCAGGAAAAAACGCATACGCCCTTTTTGGCCAACCAAGCAACCTGGAAAGGCAAATCAGTGCTACAAAGAAGTCTCGCTGCCCATCGGTCAAAAGGGCCATGCTGAAAAAAGTGTCAAAACCAGAAATGCAGGACAGGCCATGGAGAAATGGGAGCCTTGCTACACTGATGGGCGGGATGTAAATTGCCAACAGCCACTCTGGAGAAGTGTCCGGTGAGTCCTGAAACATCTGAAAAACACAGCTTAGAGAGCATAGGGCACTTCCACTCATGGGGGTATAAATTGGGAAAATTAAAAATCAGCAAGACACAAGCACCCCAAAGTTTAGGGCTGCTCTGTTGACCAGGACCTCCACTTCATTCCACCTTAAATATCCCAGGAAAGAGAAAAATGGATAAAGAACTTGTGGTCCTTATGTACAATGGAATATCACTCAGCCATGAAATCAATGTCGTAAGGTTAGTAGCAGCATGATGAGTGGATTTAGGTACGACGATTCTAAGTGAAATAAGTCACACAGAAAAGGACACTTCTCATAAGGTATCACTGATAGAGGGAATGTAAAAACCGTTACACTTGAACTGAATTACAAAAGAGAACAGAGTCACACATGCAGAAAACACACTATGGCTGCTTAACGAGAAAGGTGAGGTGGGGTGATACATAAAACAAGGGTATCAAATTAGCTCAGATACCTTTCCATAAGCCCAATATGTAATAGACAAGACCTACTCCTTGCTCAGAGAACTGGACTCAACACGCCCTATTCACTGCACAAGAATATATCTGACTAATAATAATCGTAAAACCTATGTATTGATATCTCTCTGTTAGTGTGTCAAGTGGGTGTAAAGCGGCATAAACACAGCAGTGAAAAGCAGCTAAACCCCATTATAAAAATAAATTAATTGAAACACCCATGAAACAAAGACAGTGAAAGAGAGAGAAATTCTTACACAATGCGTTCGGGGGCTGTGATGCAACCTGGATTGACCATATCTAGACCCACAGCTGGATGAGACATAAGTGTGGACACTCTTGGGGCTGAGAGGTTTGGTGAGGTTGGGTGAGCAAATGCAGACCCTTTAAAGTAATACTGCGTGGTACCCATCGCATGGGTCCCAAATCTCCAGGTTCAAGGGCATCTTCCTACATCAAAAACATGCATGAGAAACCCAGAAGATGGTACACCGTGTGATGGGGAAAGGTTTCGAAAACGCACCTCATTTCTCATCTCCTTGTGCCCGGGTTCGCCATTCCAGCCGCTTTACTAGCAAGCTCCCTACTTGGAGCATCAGCACCTTTAACCTCCTGTTCCGTACAGGTTGCAATTTGTCCTGAGGATAAACGGGAAGACGTGGAACCAACGAGAGACTAGCTCTTGGTGTTGGGACAGGCACAGGTCACTCTATTTTCCCATCAGAAAGAAGAATTAACCACAGGCTCAGCCTGCCCCCCGGAACCAGAACAGGGCCTGAAGCCATTCTGCGATTTTGCGGCCAGCTCCCATAAAAACGAGTTGTAAAATGGAGGTTCAGGGCACTGCAATTCACAAACCTGCAGAGTTATAAATGATAACTCTCGTCCACAAATATATTGAGGGAAGGCAAAGAAGAGGATTTGAAATCAAGGCAGAATTGCAGGAAGGAGATTTCAGGAGGTAGATTCGAATCGCCTTTAAAGCACATGAAAAGCGGCAAAACGTTGACAATGATGCCCTTGGCCAAAAAGGGCGTATGCGTTTTTTCCTGAATATATTCAGGAAAAAACGCATACGCCCTTTTTGGCCAACCAAGCAACCTGGAAAGGCAAATCAGTGCTACAAAGAAGTCTCGCTGCCCATCGGTCAAAAGGGCCATGCTGAAAAAAGTGTCAAAACCAGAAATGCAGGAGAAGCCATGGAGAAATGGGAGCCTTGCTACACTGATGGGAGGGATGTAAATTGCCAAGAGCCACTCTGGAGAAGTGTCCGTTGAGTCCTGAAACATCTGAAAAACACAGCTTAGAGAGCATAGGGCACTTCCACTCATGGGGGTATAAATTGGGAAAATTAAAAATCAGCAAGACACAAGCACCCCAAAGTTTAGGGCTGCTCTGTTGACCAGGACCTCCACTTCATTCCACCTTAAATATCCCAGGAAAGAGAAAAATGGATAAAGAATTGTGGTCCTTATGTACAATGGAATATCACTCAGCCATGAAATCAATGTCATAAGGTTAGTAGCAGCATGATGAGTGGATTTAGGTATGACGATTCTAAGTGAAATAAGTCACACAGAAAAGGACACTTCTCATAAGGTATCACTGATAGAGGGAATGTAAAAACCTTTACACATGAACTGAATTACAAAACAGAACAGAGTCACACATGCAGAAAACACACTATGGCTGCTTAACGGGAAAGGTGAGGTGGGGTGATACATAAAACAAGGGTATCAAATTAGCTCAGATACCGTTCCATAAACCCAATATGTAATAGACAAGACCTACTCCTTGCTCAGAGAACTGGACTCAACACGCCCTATTCACCGCACAAGAATATATCTGACTAGTAATAATCGTAAAACCTATGTATTGATATCTCTCTGTTAGTGTGTCAAGTGGGTGTAAAGTGGCATAAACACAGCAGTGAAAAGCAGCTAAACCCCATTATAAAAATAAATTACTTTGAATCACCCATGAAACAAAGACAGTGAAAGAGAGAGAAATTCTTACACAATGCGTTCAGGGGCTGTGATTCAACCTGGATTGACCATATCTAGACCCACAGTTGGATGAGACATAAGGGTGGACACTCTTGGGGCTGAGAGGTTTGGTGAGGTTGGGTGAGCAAATGCAGACCCTTTAAAGTAATACTGCGTGGTACCCATCGCATGGGTCCCAAATCTCCAGGTTCAAGGGCATCTTCCTACATCAAAAACATGCATGAGAAACCCAGAAGATGGTACACCGTGTGATGGGGAAAGGTTTCTAAAACGCACCTCATTTCTCATCTCCTTGTGCCCGGGTTCGCCATTCCAGCCCCTTTACTAGCAAGCTCCCTACTTGGAGCATCAGCACCTTTAACCTCCTGTTCCGTACAGGTTGCAATTTGTCCTGAGGATAAACGGGAAGACGTGGAACCAACGAGAGACTAGCTCTTGGTGTTGGGACAGGCACAGGTCACTCTATTTTCCCATCAGGTAGAAGAATTAACCACAGGCTCAGCCTGCCCCCCGGAACCAGAACAGGGCCTGAAGCCATTCTGCGATTTTGCGGCCAGCTCCCATAAAAACGAGTTGTAAAATGGAGGTTCAGGGCACTGCAATTCACAAACCTGCAGAGTTATAAATGATAACTCTCGTCCACAAATATATTGAGGGAAGGCAAAGAAGAGGATTTGAAATCAAGGCAGAATTGCAGGAAACAGATTTCAGGAGGTAGATTCGAATCGCCTTTAAAGCACATGAAAAGCGGCAAAACGTTGACAATGATGCCCTTGGCCAAAAAGGGCGTATGCGTTTTTTCCTGAATATATTCAGGAAAAAACGCATACGCCCTTTTTGGCCAACCAAGCAACCTGGAAAGGCAAATCAGCGCTACAAAGAAGTCTCGCTTCCCATCGGTCAAAAGGGCCATGCTGAAAAAAGTGTCAAAACCAGAAATGCAGGACAGGCCATGGAGAAATGGGAGCCTTGCTACACTGATGGGCGGGATGTAAATTGCCAAGAGCCACTCTGGAGAAGTGTCCGGTGAGTCCTGAAACATCTGAAAAACACAGCTTAGAGAGCATAGGGCACTTCCACTCATGGGGGTATAAATTGGGAAAATTAAAAATCAGCAAGACACAAGCACCCCAAAGTTTAGGGCTGCTCTGTTTACAAGGACCTCCACTTCATTCCACCTTAAATATCCCAGGAAAGAGAAAAATGGATAAAGAAGTTGTGGTCCTTATGTACAATGGAATATCACTCAGCCATGAAATCAATGTCATAAGGCTAGTAGCAGCATGATGAGTGGATTTAGGTACGACGATTCTAAGTGAAATAAGTCACACAGAAAAGGACACTTCTCATAAGGTATCACTGATAGAGGGAATGTAAAAACCGTTACACTTGAACTGAATTACAAAACAGAACAGAGTCACACATGCAGAAAACACACTATGGCTGCTTAACGGGAAAGGTGAGGTGGGGTGATACATAAAACAAGGGTTTCAAATTAGCTCAGATACCGTTCCATAAACCCAATATGTAATAGACAAGACCTACTCCTTGCTCAGAGAACTGGACTCAACAGGCCCTATTCACCGCACAAGAATATATCTGACTAGTAATAATCGTAAAGCCTATGTATTGATATCTCTCTGTTAGTGTGTCAAGTGGGTGTAAAGCGGCATAAACACAGCAGTGAAAAGCAGCTAAATCCCATTATAAAAATAAATTACTTTGAAAAACCCATGAAACAAAGACAGTGAAAGAGAGAGGAATTCTTACACAATGCGTTCAGGGGCTGTGATGCAACCTGGATTGACCATATCTAGACCCACAGCTGGATCAGACGTAAGGGTGGACACTCTTGGGGCTGAGAGGTTTGGTGAGGTTGGGTGAGCAAACGCAGACCTTTTAAAGTAATACTGCATGGTACCCATCACATGGGTCCCAAATCTCCAGGTTCAAGGGCATCTTCCTACATCAAAATCATGCATGAGAATCCTAGAAGATGGTACACCATGTGATGGGGAAAGGTTTCTAAAACGCACCTCATTTCTCATCTCCTTGTGCCCGGGTTCGCCATTCCAGCCGCTTTACTAGCAATCTCCCTACTTGGAGCATCAGCACCTTTAACCTCCTGTTCCGTAGAGGTTGCAAATTGTCCTGAGGATAAACGGGAAGACGTGGAACCAACGAGAGACTAGCTCTTGGTGTTGGGACAGGCACAGGTCACTCTATTTTCCCATCAGAAAGAAGAATTAACCACAGGCTCAGCCTGCCCCCCGGAACCAGAACAGGGCCTGAAGCCATTCTGCGATTTTGCGGCCAGCTCCCATAAAAACGAGTTGTAAAATGGAGGTTCAGGGCACTGCAATTCACAAACCTGCAGTTATAAATGATAACTCTCGTCCACAAATATATTGAGGGAAGGCAACGAAGAGGATTTGAAATCAAGGCAGAATTCCAGGAAACATATTTCAGGAAGTAGATTCGAATCGCATTTAAAGCACATGAAAAGCGGCAAAACGTTGAGAATGATGCCCTTGGCCAAAAAGGGCGTATGCGTTTTTTCCTGAATATATTCAGGAAAAAACGCATACGCCCTTTTTGGCCAACCAAGCAACCTGGAAAGGCAAATCAGCACTACAAAGAAGTCTCGCTTCCCATCGGTCAAAAGGGCCATGCTGAAAAAAGTGTCAAAACCAGAAATGGAGGACAGGCCATGGAGAAATGGGAGCCTTGCTACACTGATGGGCGGGATGTAAATTGCCAACAGCCACTCTGGAGAAGTGTCCGGTGAGTCCTGAAACATCTGAAAAACACAGCTTAGAGAGCATAGGGCACTTCCACTCATGGGGGTATGAATTGGGAAAATGAAAAATCAGCAAGACACAAGCACCCCAAAGTTTAGGGCTGCTCTGTTGACAAGGACCTCCACTTCATTCCACCTTAAATATCCCAGGAAAGAGAAAAATGGGTAAAGAAGTTGTGGTCCTTATGTACAATGGAATATCACTCAGCCATGAAATCAATGTCATAAGGCTAGTAGCAGCATGATGAGTGGATTTAGGTACGACGATTCTAAGTGAAATAAGTCACACAGAAAAGGACACTTCTCATAAGGTATCACTGATAGAGGGAATGTAAAAACCGTTACACTTGAACTGAATTAAAAAACAGAACAGAGTCACACATGCAGAAAAAACATTATGGCTGCTTAACGGGAAAGGTGAGGTGGGGTGATACATAAAACAAGGGTATCAAATTAGCTCAGACACCATTCCATAAACCCAATATGTAATAGACAAGACCTACTCCTTGCTCAGAGAACTGGACTCAACACGCCCTATTTACCGCACAAGAATATATCTGACTAATAATAATCGTAAAAACTATGTATTGATATCTCTCTGTTAGTGTGTCAAGTGGGTGTAAAGCGGCATATACACAGCAGTGAAAAGCAGCTAAACCCCATTATAAAAATAAATTACTTTGGAACACCCATGAAACAAAGACAGTGAAAGAGAGAGAAATTCTTACACAATGCGTTCAGGGGCTGTGATGCAACCTGGATTGACCATATCTAGATTCACAGCTGGATCAGACATAAGAGTGGACACTCTTGGGGCTGAGAGGTTTGGTGAGGTTGGGTGAGCAAACGCAGACCCTTTAAAGTAATACTGCATGGTACCCATCGCATGGGTCCCAAATCTCCAGGTTCAAGGGTATCTTCCTACATCAAAAACATGCATGAGAAACCCAGAAGATGGTACACCGTGTGATGGGGAAAGGTTTCTAAAACGCACCTCATTTCTCATCTCCTTGTGCCCGGGTTCGCCATTCCAGCCGCTTTACTAGCAAGCTCCCTACTTGGAGCATCAGCACCTTTAACCTCCTGTTCCGTACAGGTTGCAATTTGTCCTGAGGATAAACGGGAAGACGTGGAACCAACGAGAGACTAGCTATTGGTGTTGGGACAGGCAGAGGTCACTCTATTTTCCCATCAGAAAGAAGAATTAACCACAGGCTCAGCCTGCCCCCCGGAACCAGAACAGGGCCTGAAGCCATTCTGCGATTTTGCCGCCAGCTCCCATAAAAACGAGTTGTAAAATGGAGGTTCAGGGCACTGCAATTCACAAACCTGCAGAGTTATAAATGATAACTCTCGTCCACAAATATATTGAGGGAAGGCAAAGAAGAGGATTTGAAATCAAGGCAGAATTGCAGGAAAGAGATTTCAGGAGGTAGATTCGAATCGCCTTTAAAGCACATGAAAAGCGGCAAAACGTTGACAATGATGCCCTTGGCCAAAAAGGGCGTATGCGTTTTTTCCTGAATATATTCAGGAAAAAACGCATACGCCCTTTTTGGCCAACCAAGCAACCTGGAAAGGCAAATCAGCGCTACAAAGAAGTCTCGCTTCCCATCGGTCAAAAGGGCCATGCTGAAAAAAGTGTCAAAACCAGAAATGCAGGACAGGCCATGGAGAAATGGGAGCCCTGCTACACTGATGGGCGGGATGTAAATTGCCAAGAGCCACTCTGGAGAAGTGTCCAGTGAGTCCTGAAACATCTGAAAAACACAGCTTATAGAGCATAGGGAACTTCCACTCATGGGGGTATAAATTGGGAAAATGAAAAATCAGCAAGACACAAGCACCCCAAAGTTTAGGGCTGCTCTGTTGACAAGGACCTCCACTTCATTCCACCTTAAATATCCCAGGAAAGAGAAAAATGGATAAAGAAGTTGTGGTCCTTATGTACAATGGAATATCACTCAGCCATGAAATCAATGTCATAAGGCTAGTAGCAGCATGATGAGTGGATTTAGGTACGACGATTCTAAGTGAAATAAGTCACACAGAAAAGGACACTTCTCATAAGGTATCACTGATAGAGGGAATGTAAAAACCGTTACACTTGAACTGAATTACAAAACAGAACAGAGTCACACATGCAGAAAACACACTATGGCTGCTTAACGGGAAAGGTGAGGTGGGGTGATACATAAAACAAGGGTTTCAAATTAGCTCAGATACCGTTCCATAAACCCAATATGTAATAGACAAGACCTACTCCTTGCTCAGAGAACTGGACTCAACACGCCCTATTCACCGCACAAGAATATATCTGACTAGTAATAATCGTAAACCTATGTATTGATATCTCTCTGTTAGTGTGTCAAGTGGGGGTAAAGCGGCATAAACACAGCAGTGAAAAGCAGCTAAATCCCATTATGAAAATAAATTACTTTGAAAAACCCATGAAACAAAGACAGTGAAAGAGAGAGGAATTCTTACACAATGCGTTCAGGGGATGTGATGCAAACTGGATTGACCATATCTAGACCCACAGCTGGATGAGACATAAGGGTGGACACTCTTGGGGCTGAGAGGTTTGGTGAGGTTGGGTGAGCAAACGCAGACCCTTTAAAGTAATACTGCATGGTACCCATCGCATGGGTCCCAAATCTCCAGGTTCAAGGGCATCTTCCTACATCAAAAACATGCATGAGAAACCCAGAAGATGGTACACCGTGTGATGGGGAAAGGTTTCTAAAACGCACCTCATTTCTCATCTCCTTGTGCCCGGGTTCGCCATTCCAGCCACTTTACTAGCAAGCTCCCTACTTGGAGCATCAGCACCTTTAACCTCCTGTTCCGTAGAGGTTGCAATTTGTCCTGAGGATAAACGGGAAGACGTGGAACCAACGAGAGACTATCTCTTGGTGTTGGGACAGGCACAGGTCACTCTATTTTCCCATCAGAAAGAAGAATTAACCACAGGCTCTGCCTGCCCCCCGGAACCAGAACAGGGCCTGAAGCCATTCTGCGATTTTGCGGCCAGCTCCCATAAAAACGAGTTGTAAAATGGAGGTTCAGGGCACTGCAATTCACAAACCTGCAGTTATAAATGATAACTCTCGTCCACAAATATATTGAGGGAAGGCAAAGAAGAGGATTTGAAATCAAGGTAGAATTGCAGGAAACAGATTTCAGGAGGTAGATTCGAATCGCCTTTAAAGCACATGAAAAGCGGCAAAACGTTGACAATGATGCCCTTGGCCAAAAAGGGCGTATGCGTTTTTTCCTGAATATATTCAGAAAAAAACGCATATGCCCTTTTTGGCCAACCAAGCAACCTGGAAAGGCAAATCAGTGCTACAAAGAAGTCTCACTGCCCATCGGTCAAAAGGGCCATGCTGAAAAAAGTGTCAAAACCAGAAATGCAGGACAGGCCATGGAGAAATGGGAGCCTTGCTACACCGATGGGCGGGATGTAAATTGCCAAGAGCCACTCTGGAGAAGTGTCCGGTGAGTCCTGAAACATCTGAAAAACACAGCTTATAGAGCATAGGGCACTTCCACTCATGGGGGTATAAATTGGGAAAATTAAAAATCAGCAAGACACAAGCACCCCAAAGTTTAGGGCTGCTCTGTTGACCAGGACCTCCACTTCATTCCACCTTCAATATCCCAGGAAAGAGAAAAATGGGTAAAGAAGTTGTGGTCCTTATGTACAATGGAATATCACTCAGCCATGAAATCAATGTCATAAGGCTAGTAGCAGCATGATGAGTGGATTTAGGTACTACGATTGTAAGTGAAATAAGTCACACAGAAAAAGACACGTATCATAAGCTATCACTTATAGAGGGAATGTAAAAACCGCTACACTTGAACTGAATTACAAAGCAGAACAGAGTCACACG